>NC_068968.1:17736818-18036818 GCF_026419915.1 Harpia harpyja | reverse complement strand
TTCCCCTTAGTAGGATATTGGTTTGTGCGGGTTTAGGACCCACTCTGGTGGCAGCACAACGGGACAAACACGTGGCCCGACAAGCAGAAGGAAGATGATAAAATCCCTTCAAGATTTAGTGAAGGCTTTGCAGGAGCAATTGGAAAATGAGACAAGAAGTGTCTCTGATCAACTCACCACTGAGCAAGTGACTAACCAGAGGCTGCATACCACTGTGATGGAGGCTTTGGAGCGGGAAAGGGTATTAAGAGAGAAATTAGATGAAATTCGCTCCCAGATCAATGTAGAAGATGTGGGTGCAGACTCTGATGGTGAAAAAGAATCAAAACTGCAGCCTTTTGAAGACGTAGGACAGATAAGGGAAATGTTTTCTTTTGGGATGGGGGAAGCCATGATGCGGCCTTTGATTAAGACTGAGACTGTGGATGGTGGTCAAGGAGGAGCCCAACAAGTTACCACCCACATCATCCCCTATTCCCCCACCAATTTGGCCAAAATTAAGGAAAAATATTCCCAGGGACCCCAAGAAACAGAAACTGAGTATGTGTGGAGAGTATCCCTTACTGGGGGTGACCGTATCCTCCTAAGTGAGGACGAGGCAAGAGGATATTGGGGTCCGGGGATTTTCCTAACTACAAATGACAATAGAGAACCGTGGTCCCTGACCCAAAGAGCAGCATATTGGGCAGGTGGATTGGATCCTATGGAGAGGGGAGACCCCTTTTCAATTAAAATGCCTACGGCGGGTCACATTTTGGAGACCGTACAAAAAGCTGCGTGTCTCCAGCTGATGCATGATCAATTCCTGGTTCCTCAACAGCCCTCCCCCATGCAATATGCGACAGACCCCGAAAGGTTGCATCCTCTTATAAGGGGACTGCCTGATGCCTTGAAATTGTATGCGGTGCAATTACAGGATCGCTTGAGAGCTCCTCGACCCCGAAGAAGGGGAGGCCCCCCAGAGATGACATGGGGAGAAGTAGCACTGGAGCTGATTAATTATGGAAGACAGATGGGGTTCACCACTCAGGGAGAGACAAAATCCAAAGCAGACCTTAGGAGGGTGGAAGGGAATGGGGAAATAAAAGCTAAGGCCTCGTACAATTCTCGATCCCCACCACCGACGAGGCCAACACGGCCTCCTGACAATAAAAGATATGCACTGTGGACAGAGGGTATCTCAAAGGGAATCCCCAGGGAGGTGATGGACGGGTTGCCCACTCCCAACCTGGAAGGTCTGGTGAAAGGCTGGGACAAAATCAAAGGGGCCCTATCTCCCTCAAAGTTTAAAGACCTTTCTCCCCCATCCCAGGAACCCAGGGACATAGCCCCTTCTGACCCTCAGGAGGCTGAATTGATTGATTTGGACGTCCCCAAGTCAGGAAACCCCCTCCACCATCCCCAACAAGTGAGCCGGGGGATGGCCAGTGGGTCCATTTGAGAAGCCTCACAGAAAGCGATAAAGGGGACCTGTTAATTACCTTTTCCCTCGACCCCTTTATGTTTTATCTTTGCACTTTGTAGAACCAAAGAGAAATGGAGAAAGACTGCAAGAGACCCATGTTAGTCCTAACTATATTAATTGTTATTTGCATTAACAGTTTATTGTTATTTGTAATTTCTGTCTGTTATTATAGGGAAAGATGCTTTGAGGAGCCTTTTCCCTCATCCTGTTCCTTTCCACTGGAGGACAGGAAAAATATTCTCCAGATTTAGCTTGGAATTTGATTCAAGGTTTTATGCATCTCTGGAATGACACCAATCTAGGTGTTTGTACTAAGGAATTCAATTCGGCCTCATTAATCTAAATATCACCAATCTTGTGACAAAATTGCTCCTGAAACGCTTCTGGGGGACCTTTCATGGCTCTAAAAACCTCCCTCTGATGATTCAAAGATTTATCTTCTTCTCTGAGGAGGAAACCTTGAATCTTGTGATGTTGTTGTTAAAAGAACATGGGGTACATGGGATGTTAAATCTCACCAACGGAGAATGCTGTCTCACCATACACAACACAACTACCTCCTTAGAAGAAGCGCGAAAGAAGATGAGAGAAGTTACAGACAAGACTGGAGAACTTTTCCAAGCGATGCAACCAAGAGACAGGTTTAATGGAGGATCGTTGCTGACTTCTCCCCTAACATCCTTGGGACTCACGGGGTGGGGAAAATGGCTTGTTCGCATTGGACTCATGTTGTTATGTGGATTTTTGTTCTTAATGCTTGGCCTTGCAATTGTTCACTGTATGATTACCCATACCATCTCTTCCCTCTCTTCTCTCCCTCTTCTGTCCGCTAAGTGAAGTTTTGTACTGTTTGAGGCTTTGGACATGTTCTCTCTCTCTCTCCTTTTCTCTCTCTCCCCTTTCTTTACATCTAAATCTTAATTAAGGAAAATAACAATGAATATGTATTAGTTAAGTGTATAAACGTGAGAATTTTTGAGACAAGGGTGTGCTGTCTTGAGACTGGCACCCATTCATGTGCATCAATGAAATTAGTTTGAAAATATCTCGACTTTGTGTGTTATTGTCTTGCACACCAGGTAAATGAACCCCGTTTGTGGGACAAGAGGAGTGAGAACATGTAAGAGAAATAACCCTGCAGACACCAAGGTCAGTGAAGGAGGAGGGGGAGGAAATACTCCAGGCGCCGGAGCAGAGATTCCCCTGCAGCCTGTGGTGAAGACCATGGTGAGGCAGGTTGTTCCCCTGCAGCCCATGGAGGTCCACAGTGGAGCAGATATCCACCTGCAGCCCGTGGAGGACCCCATGCCAGAGCAGGTGGGTGCCCGAAGGAGGCTGTGACCCCATGGGAAGCCCGCCCTGAAGCAGGCTCCTGGCAGGACCTGTGGCCCCGTGGAGAGAGGAACCCATGCTGGAGCAGGTTTTTCTGGCAGGACTTGTATCCTATGGGGCACCCACACTGGAGCAGTCTGTTCCTGAAGGACTGCACCCTGTGGAAAGGACCCACGTTGGAGAAATTAATGGAGAACTCTCTCCCATGGGAGGGACCCCACGCTGGAGCAGGGGAAGAGTGTGAGGAGTCCTCCTCCTGAGGAGGATGGAGCGGCAGAAACAACATGTGATGAACTGATCGTAACCCCTATTCCCCGTCCCCCTGCACCGCTGAGGGGGAGGAGGTAGAGAAAATCTGGAGTAAAGTTAAGCCCAGGAAGAAGGGAGGGATAGGGGAAAGGTGTTTTAAGATTTGGTATTTATTTTCTCATTATCCTACTCTGATTTGCTTGGTAATAAATTAAACTAATTTCCCCAAATCAAGTCTGTTTTGCCCATGACAGTAATTGGTGAGTGATCTCTCCCTGTCCTTATCTCGATCCAGGAGCCTTTTGTTATATTGTCTCTCCCCTGTCCAGCTGAGGAGGGGGAGTAGTAGAGCGGCTTTGGTGGGCACTTAGCGTCCAGCCAGGGTCAACCCACCACATGGTAAATGTAGTGGCATTTCCTATTGTTAAGGTAACCTTAGCTCTGAGGGGAGGGGTCAGATTTCCCCCCAGTCCACAGATCTGTGATGTGGCTTCTTTATTATTAATATTACTATGTAATACAGTAGCTTCAGCTCCAGTATCCACCAGAGCTAATACATGTAAAATCCTCCCAGACCACCACTTTACAGTTAAAGGAACATAGGGGTGTCAGTCCCCCTCATGGTAAGAGGCTACAGTGGCAGCAATTTTGGGGGACCTGCCAAACCTTCATTTCTGCTGTATTAGCATTTGCCTTGCCTTGAGGTGGCAGGCAGGGGTGGAGGGTGGGCGCAGAGCTGGCGGTGAGCCCGGGGCGGTCGGCTCTTTTGCATAGGCACTAACTTTTGCCATCCATGAAACATTTCTGATGTTGTAATCCCATTTCCCAAGAAAAGAAAAAGTGTGAGAAACAACCATGCGAACACTAAGATCAGAGAAGGAGGGGGAAGAGGTGCTCCAGGCACCAGAGCTGGTATTTCCTTGCAGGTTGTGGAAGAGACCGCGCTGGAGCAGTTGGATATTTCCTGAAGGAACCGTAGCCCAAGGAGAGCCCATACTGGAGCAGGTTCCTGGCAGGAACTGTGGCCTGTGGAGAATCCATGCTGGAGCAGATTTTTTCCTGTTGGACTGTAGCCTGTGGAGAGGATCCACGCTGGAGCACGAGAAAAGTGTAAGGAGGAAGGCGTGGTAGAGAGGAACTCTTATGGACTGACCTAAACCCCCATTCCCAATCCCCCCTGTGCCACTCGGGGTGGGAGGAAGGAAGTAGAGGAGTTGGGAATGAAGGAGTGAAGATGAGCCTGGGAAAAAGGGGTAGGGGTTTGGGGAAGGTGTTTTAATTTTTATCTTTGTTTCTTACTATCTAAATCTATTTTAATTGTCAATAAATTAAATTTGTTTTCCCCAAGTCAAGTCTGTATTGCCCATGATGGTAATTGCTGCACTTTCTCCGCTGCGACAATCTAGGGAAAACGACGCATCGCCAGGGACTCGCCCTGGGGAGAAAACGGACCAACACAGATACTGTGGATCAAACGGTTTCTCCGTTTATTAACTGCGCAACACTCGGTTATATATGTTTCTAATATCTACTCACACATAAGCCATTTGTTGATTGGTTAACATGTGCCGTTCACGCGCTTAAACAATAGTCTAATTGGATAAAGTCTTCTGATCACGCGAATAGTTCCTCCACCTGCATGCTGTCTTGCACCCTGTCTTCGGTCATGTTGCCCTCCTGTTATCAGTCACGTAGGCCCGACCTTGTTCTACTTTTGTGCTTACTTCAACAAACTTATAACAAAGAACAGTAGTGTCTTGTGCTAGCAAACAGAGAATAACAGTTGTGCCTTACGCAGTTTCCCTCGTTCTCCCACAAGTTCTCCCACAAATTCTCCCACAGTAATCAGTAAGTGATCTCCCTGTCTTTATCTCAACCCACAAGCCTTGTGCATTTGACAAGTAGAACATCTGTGTTTAGATAACATAGGCCTGTGATAGACTTAGAGGCACCCTATCAAACACGCTTGAGATTCCTGCCCTGCTGTGGGAAAGATCAAAGCACAGTAGTAAACTATACCTGTGTGAATCCTTGATAAACATGCAAAACCAGCAGGTTCAGTGATCCTCTAGCAAGGACCGAGCTCCGCAGTGCCTGTATCCCTGCTTGTGTGCCTCTGCCTGGGTGCTGCTTCGCGGATCCTCCGGTCGGCAAGGTAATGAAAATAAATTTTCTCTTTACATTTCATCTGTGGTTTTATGGTCGTTCATAGAATCATAGAATCATTTAGGTTGGAAAAGACCTTCAAGATCATCGAGTCCAACCATTAACCATGCCCACTAAACCATGCCCTGAAGTATCCCGTCCACTCGCTTTTTGAATACCTCCAGGGATGGTGACTCAACCACTTCCCTGGGCAGCCCATTCCAATGTTTGACAACCCTCTCAGTAAAAAAATTCTTCCTAATATCTAACCTAAATCTCCCTTGCCTAAACTTGAGGCCATTCCCTCTTGTCCTATCTCCAGCCACCTGACAGAAGAGACCAGCACCCACCTCACTACAACCCCCCTTCAGGTAGTTGTAGAGAGCGATAAGGTCTCCCCTCAGCCTCCTCTTTTCTAGACTGAACAACCCCAGATCCCTCAGCCGCTCCTCATAAGACTTGTGCTCCAGGCCCCTCACCAACTTGGTTGCCCTCCTCTGAACACGCTCCAGCAACTCAATGTCTTTCTTGTAGTGAGGGGCCCAAAACTGAACACAGTACTCGAGGTGCGGCCTCACCAGTGCTGAGTACAGGGGAATAATCACCTCCCTGCTCCTGCTGGCCACACTGTTTCTGATACAGGCCAGGATGCCATTGGCCTTCTTGGCCACCTGGGCACACTGCTGGCTCATATTCAGCTGGCTGTCAACCAGCACCCCCAGGTCTTTCTCTGCCAGGCAGCTTTCCAGCCACTCTTCCCCAAGCCTGTAGCGCTGCATGGGGTTGCTGTGACCGAAGTGCAGGACCCGGCACTTGGCCTTGTTGAACTTCATACGATTGGCCTCAGCCCATCGATCCAGCCTGTCCAGATCTCTTTGTAGAGCCTCCCTACCCTCAAGCAGATCAACCCTGCCTCCCAACTTGGTGTCATCTGCAAACTTGCTGAGGGTGCACTCAATCCCCTCATCCAAATCATCAATAAAGATATTAAACAGAACGGGGCCCAACACCGAGCCCTGGGGAACACCACTCGTGACCCTCCGCCAACTGGATTTCACCCCATTCACCACAACCCTCTGGGCTCGGCCATCCAGCCAGTTTTTCACCCAGCGATAAGTACACTTATCCAAGCCATAAGACGCCAGCTTCTCAAGGAATATGCCATGAGAGACAGTATCAAAGGCCTTGCTGAAGTCAAGGAAGATAACATCCACAGCCTTTCCCTCATCCACTAGGCGGGTCACCTGGTCATAGAAGGAGATCAGGTTGGTCAAGCAGGACCTGCCTTTCGTAAACCCATGCTGACTGGGCCTGATCCCCTGCTTGTCCTGGACTTGCCATGTGAGTGCTCTCAAGACAAACTGTTCCATAATCTTCCCCGGTACCGAGGTCAGGCTGACAGGCCTGTAGTTCCCCAGATCCTCCCTCCAACCCTTCTTATAAATGGGAGTCACATTGGCAAGCCTCCAGTCCTCTGGGACCTGCCCTGTTGACCAGGATCGCTGATAGATGATAGAGAGTGGCTTGGCAAGGACCTCTGCCAGTTCCCTCAGTACTCTTGGATGGATCCCATCGGGTCCCATAGATTTCTGAGTGTCCAGATGGCGTAGTAGGTCACTAACTATTTCCTCGTGGATTAAGGGGGGTATGTTATGCTCTTTATCCTCACCTTCCAGCTCAAGGGGTGGAGTACCCTGGGGATAACTGGTCTTCCTATTAAAGACTGAGGCAAAGAAGGCATTAAGTACCTCGGCCTTTTCCTCATCACTGGTTGCTATGTTCCCTTCTGTATCCATTAAAGGAAAGATATTCTCCTTGGGATTCTTTTTACTGTTAACATATTTGTAAAAACATTTTTTGTTGTCCCTTACGATAGTGGCCAGATTTAGTTCTAGCTGAGCTTTTGCCTTTCTAATTTTCTCTCTGTATGATCTAACAAGATCCCTGTACCCCTCCCAAGTTGCCCACCCTTTCCTCCAGAGATGATAAACTCTCCTTTTTTTCTTGAGTCCTAGCAAAAGCTCCCCGTTTAGCCAGGCTGGTCGTTTTCCTCGGCGGTTCGACTTGCAGCACATGGGAATAGCCTGGTCCTGAGCCATTCAGATTTCCTTCTTAAAGAATGTCCATCCCTCCTGGACCCCTTTGCCCTTCAGGACCTTCTCCCAAGGGACTCTCTCAACCAGTGCCTTGAAGAGGCCAAAGTTAGCCCTCCGGAAGTCCATAGTGGTGGTTTTGCTGGCCACCTTCCTTGCCTCACCAAGAATTGAGAATTCTATCATTTCATGGTCGCTAAGCCCAAGACGGCCTCCGACCATCACACCTCCCACCAGTCCTTCCCTGTTCAAAACAACAGATCTAGCAAGGCTCCTCCCCTGGTTGGCTCACCCACCAGCTGTGTCAGGAAGTTATCTTCCACACACTCCAGGAACCTCCTAGATTGTTTACTCACTGCTGTGTTGCATTTCCAGCAGATGTCTAGAAAGTTAAAGTCCCCCACGAGGACAAGGGCACACGATTCTGAGACTACTGCCAGCCGCTTGTAGAATGATTCATCTGTCTCCTCAACCTGGTCGGGCGGTCTATAACAGACTCCCAGCACAATGTCTGCCTTATTGGCCTTCCCTCTCATCCTCACCCATAAGCACTCCACCTTGTCATCAGAATCATGTAGCTCTGTACAGTCAAAATATTCTCTAACATAGAGAGCCACCCCACCACCTCTTCTACCTTGCCTATCCCTTCTGAAGAGCTTGTAGCCATCCATTGCAGCACTCCAGTCATGGGAGTCGTCCCACCATGTTTCCGTGATGGCGACTAAGTCATATCTATCCTGCTGCACGATGACTTCCAGCTCCTCCTGTTTATTGCCCATGCTGCGTGCATTGGCATAGATGCATTTGAGCTGGGTTATCAAATCCACCCCTAACATTGGCACACTGCCCCCAGGCTCATCTCTGGTGCACCTAGTTTTATCCCTTACCCCCTTCGAACCTAGTTTAAAGCCCTTTCTATGAGCCCTGCCATCTCATGAGCGAGTGCAGGATCATAATCATGGACTCAACGACAGATCAATATGATCATAGTTGAAGACCCTTTACTAGAGCATCAGACATCATTTTTATACATTGGTTACATCCGTATGTGCGTTTAGCTATTTTACTATTGGTTACACACATTATTCACGCGTTGTCCACGTGCCTAGTTACACTTAATGATTAGTTATATCAACACTGTACACGCGTATAAACATAAGACATAATTGGTTATACTAACTAAAACATGCAAAACTTGTCTCAGTCTAATTGGTCAAGATAAACTGCTGAATTGAGGTTCTTTGTGCCAAGTTCCCTTTATTGTGGAATGCGCACCTGTGTTCTTCTAATTGGTATCTTTCTTTTTTTGTCTTCTTGTTTATTCTGTTCAAGGCCTTCTAAAGGCGTCTGGAATGCTCTTGCGACCGTTAGCTAAATATGTGTCCACAGCGAGGATTCTCTTACCCCTTTGAGATAGCTGGACACCATCTGTCGCTAGCAATCCCGGTGCTGTGTAAACCTCCCCATGATCAAAAAACCCAAAATTCCACCGATGGCACCAGCCTCTGAGCCACATATTAACCAGGTGTGTTTTCCTGTTCCTTTCAGTGTATTTCCCTGCCACTGAAGGGATTGAGGAAAACACTACCTGTGCTCCCGATCTTTCTACTAATCGCCCCAGTGCCCTGAAATCCCTTTTGATTGTCTTTGGATTTCTCTCTGCAATCTCATCACTGCCAACCTGCACAACCAATAACGGGTAATAATCAGAGGTCTGAACCAGACCAGGGAGTTCCCTGGTAGTCTTTTACCTGGGTCCCAGGGAGGCAGCAGACTTCCTTGTGGGATGGGTCAGGTCTGCATATTGGGCCCTCTGTCCCCCTCAAAAGGGAGTCGCCTACAACAGTTACTCTCCTTTTTCTTTTTTCAGAGGCTGTGAGAATGCATGGGGCTGCCCGACTGGGCTTAGGCACCTCCCTAGATAGGGCTTCATCTACACCCTGATCTTCACTGGCCTGGTCCTCAAGTTCCAGAGCCCCGTACCTGTTGTGTAGGGGCAACTGGGAAGGTGAGGGAGACTGGAAGGGGATTCGCCTGCCTCCCCGAGCAGGGACCTGTATCCATTCCCCTCCATCTCTTAGGTCCCCTCCTGCCTGGTGGCAGGAGGGCAGGGGAACCTCTGCTTCTTGCGGAGCCTCCATCTGCTGCCCCTGCCTCAGGGATGGTAGGGTGTGGGCCCACCAATCTATCTCCCTCTCACACTCCCTGATACTCCTCAACCTTTCCACTTCCTCCTTCAGCTCTACCACCAGGCTGAGCAAATCACTCACCTGGTCACACCTCACACAAGAGGTGTTCCCGCTGACCTCCATCATTTCTGATAGACTCAGGCACTCCCTGCAGCCAGAGACCTGGACAACTGTACATTTACATGGGACCTCTGTCTGCATTGCCACATTTTTCCTAACAGTGGCTTTCACCCGAGTGGCAACCATACCTGGGTCTCCCTCTGGAGAGATGCCCACCGCTTGAGTAGCCTTCTCAAGCTGGGAAGAGGGGGGGCTGCGCCCTACCAGCACGCCCTACCAGCGCAAACTGCCGCGCCACGCCCTGGTCGCCGCGCTCCTCAGGGCCGTTTAAATCTCCCGCGGTTGCCCCTGGCAACGCCCACGCCGCGTCAGCCTCTCTCGCGAGAGCCGTCGGCTCTGGCCGGGTCCCTCCGCTCTTCCCCGGCGCTCCTGGGCCATCCTTCATCCTTTATCCTGCCTGTGTGGCTCTGTCCTGGTTTCAGCTGGGATAGAGTTGGTTGTCTTCCTAGTAGCTGGTGCAGTGCTATGTTTTTGAGGTAGGTATGAGAAGAACGTTGATAACACTGATGTTTTCAGTTGTTGCTAAGTAATCTTTAGTCTAAAGTCAAGGATTTTTCAGCTTCTCCTGCCCAGCCAGCAAGAAGGCTGGAGGGGCACAAGGAGTTGGGAGGGGACACAGCCAGGGCAGCTGACCCAAACTGGCCAACGGGGTATTCCATACCATGGGACGTCCCATCTAGTATATAAACTGGGGGGGGTGGGGGCAGGGGGATCACCGCTCAGGGACTAACTGGGCGTCGATCGGCGGGTGGTGAGCAATTGCACTGTGCATCATTTGTATGTTCCAATCCTTTTATTATTGCTGTTGTCATCTTATTAGTGTTATCATTATCATTATTAGTTTCTTCTTTTTATATTCTATTAAACCGTTCTTATCTCAACCCACGAGTTTTACTTCTTTTCCCAATTTTCTCCCCCATCCCCCTGGGTGGGGGGGGAAGTGAGTGAGTGGCTGTGTGGTGCTTAGTTGCTGGCTGGGGTTAAACCATGACAGGCTCACACAGTGGGTGTATAGCAGCCAGCCAAAGTCAATCCACCACAACTTTCTAGGGTCTCCCGCTGTGCCTGGGCTTCCAGTTTATCCAAGCACAACCACATCTCCAAACTTTCCAGTTGTGCCTGCAATGCCCTTGTTTTCTTTCATTCACTTTCTAGGGTCTCCCAGTCATCAAAGACAAGTGAACAATAACCAGATACTACTTAGAACTTGTTGTCCTCTGCCCCATCATACATCTTGCTTCTCTAAACATTTCTTAATATCCGCAGGGGTAGGCCATGGGGTATTTCCTTCTCAGTTTCCCAACTCACCAGGGGAGTCACCTAGACTAAACACTGTGTGACTGGCCCCCACACCTGTTTGCTGGGCCAGCCTGGCACATATTCAAGCTTTTCCTGATACCCATTATCCCTCTTCCAAACCGGCATTTCTTATTGAGACCCTATCCATGAGGCCACATGTTCTGCACTGGGGAAGGTGGGGGTGAGAGAAAGAGAGAGAGAGAGAGAGAGACACTGCAGGGTTCTTTCTGGATCTCAGTAAGAAAGGCCCGGCAACAAATGGCTTAATAATGATATCAAAATCTTTATGGTTGTAATTTTTTATAAACTTAGAAAACAAAAGATAAGTAATTGATGCAAATCACTTGGATAAGTAACTCTTGACAAGACAATGGAATAGAAGGAACAAATTGACCTAAAACTAGGAACCAGAAACTTTAGTGGGCTGGTTGCCCAAGAAGCTTAGCTATACAGCATGAAAACACACCCTTTAGGTCAATGTAACTAATTATAATATGAAGACCACACCTCTAGAAGTTAGGATATCCACCTGAAGACCATCACCCACTGAGCTTGCACAATAAAATTAAAAGATGCTACACCTTTAAATGAAGGTGAGGACACTATGCACCAATCAGCTTTAAGATATGGAATTATGGGCACCAGTAAAAGGTTGATAAACAATGAGTATGGTAATTATGCTAATTTACAATGTATAAATGAATGACTGTTTTAGTGCTGGGTGTGCTAGCTTTGCAGTGATACCCCCTAGCACCCCTTTCTGTGCAGAACTGGCAATAAATAGCTAATACCTCGACTCTGTGTGTTATTGGCTTGCACACCAGGTGAATGATACCACAAGTTTTGGGACAACAATAGATAACTCCTTTAATAAGACAGAATAAAAAGATGAATATAGATAGCGAGTAAATCTTACATCCCTGTAGATGCTGGGCACCGCGCTTTCATGCAACATCGATTGGAGCCTAGATGGATTTCTCCACGGCTCACTGCGGAGATCCTGTCCATGGAGACATAAGCTCTCCCTTTTGATCATTCGAGCTAATATATAATTTCCTTACAAGGAAACAACTCCGTTCCTAAAGGATGTTCACGTGAGAACTTCTTGCTGCACTTTTAGATAAAGGCAAAGACACGCAAGCGGCATAATGATCGGTATCAAGTGGGAGCTGCCTGCAGGCTCCTCTGTTACAATGAGCTGGCTGAGTTTATCCTACGGCCAAGGGATTTGTGCAGCACAACTGTATTGGGTCTGCGTGGCAAGGTTTTGGTAGCGGCAGGGGGTTACAGGGGTGGCTTCTATGAGAAGCTGCTAGAAGCTTCCCCTATGTCCCATGGAGCCAATGCCAGCCGGCTCCAAGACGGATCCGCCGCTGGCTAAGGCTGAGCCAATCAGCGACGGTGGTAGCGCCTCTGGGATAACATATTTAAGAAGGGAAAAAAAAGTTGCTGGGGCACAGAAACTGCAGCTGGAGAGAGAAGTGAGAACATGTAAGAGAAACAACTCTGAAGACACCAAGGTCAGTGAAGGAGGGGGAGGAAATGCTCCAGGCGCCGGAGCAGAGATTCCCCTGCAGCCCGTGGTGAAGACCATGGTGAGGCAGGCTGTCCCCCTGCAGCCCATGGAGGTCCACGGTGGAGCAGATATCCACCGGCAGCCTGTGGAGGACCCCATGCCAGAGCAGGTGGATGTGCCCAAAGGAGGCTGTGACCCCGTGGGAAGCCCGTGCTGGAGCAGGATCCTGGCAGGACCTGCGAGCCAACAGAAAGAGGAGCCCACGTTGGAGCAGGTTTTCTGGCAGGACTTGTGACCCCATGGGGGACCCACGCTGGAGCAGTGTGCTCCTGAAGGACTGCATGCTGTGGAAGGGACCCACGCTGGAGCAGTTCGTGAAGAACTGCAGCCCGTGGGAAGGACCCACGTTGGAGAAGTTCGTGGAGGACTGTCTCCCGTGGGAGGGACTCTACGCTGGAGCAGGGGAAGAGTGTGAGGAGTCCTGCCCCTGAAGAGGATGGAGCGGCAGAGACAACGTGTGTAACCCCCATTCCCCATCCCCCTGCGCCGCTAGGGGGGGATAGGTAGAGAATCTGGGAGTGAAGCTATGCCTGGGAAGAAGGGAGTGGTGGGGGGAAGGTGTTTTAAGATTTGGTTTCTCATTACCCTCCTCTGGTTGATTGGTAATAAATTAAGTTAATTTTCCCCAAGTCGAGTCTGTTTTGCCCGTGACGGTAATTGGTTGAGTGATCTCTCCCTGTCCTTATCTCGACTGTGAGAGACTGAAAGAGTTAATGTCTGAAACTTTGTGGCGGGGCAAGTTCTGCTTAACGACGAATTCTGCATAACAACGAACCCTGTATAGCAAGAAACCACAGGTGAAAAGCCAATCAGCACAGATCAGCAACAGGTGGGGAGGCCATGCCGGAGGGTGCACAGCTCCGTGTTCTAATATGCTGTTCTGATATGCTGAGCAGGGCAGCTCACCATGCATGGCCACAGATCAAACAATGGTCACGTCTGCAGGGAAGGGGAAGTTACTCCGCAAACGACCCCCAAGCCCATGGACCCATTTCCCAAAGGCTCACAAACTGCTCATGACACCTAATTAGCCTAATGAGTTTGAGTGCCCGCCCAAAGGAGGGCAGGGATGATAAAAGGACACAAACTGAAGTCCCAGGTGTGCAAGCCCATTGGAACTGGGCATGTTGCCTGACTGAACCAATGCTGGATCTAGGACTGGGGAAATCTTTCTCTTCTCTCGCTCTTTTTTTCTGTAATCCCTACACTCTATCCCTTACTTTACATAAACCATTGACCAAGTCTGGGACTAGGAGTGGATCCAGCCGCCTCTTGGCCCCTTCTCTGAGAGGGAGTCTAGAAAGCAAGGGGGTCCACTTTGAACCTTGTGACTCAATGGGAGGGCTCTACTTATTGTCTTCCCTGAACTGATCCCCAAATAAGTAAGGCCTGTAGTATATGTTTGGTGATGCATGGTTAGCACATGTTTCACAGTTTACTGACATAGTTTCATGCCAATTTTTGTGGTGAGTGAATAAAAGTTGAGTTTTGTGAGTTAAAGGATCCCTGGTGTCGTTTCACCTTAATCCTGACCTGGGAATCAGCAAACCTGAGTCATTGTCCTGAGAAATTGGGATGTGATATTGACCTACGAGCCTTTTGTTATATTTTCTCGCCCCTGTCCAGTTGAGGAGGAGGAGTGATAAAACAGATTTGGTGGGCACCTGTCATCCAGCCAGGGTCAACCTACTACAACAACACAGGCCTGAAGGCCAAACTGTACACGCAGCACAGCACAAGCCTGGGCCTACTCAGGTTAACTGTTATGTGGCTCACTAACTCCTCAATGGTCTCCTGATCAGGATCACTACACCCAGCAATTCTTATTTAAAATGAGTTTTCCATCACCTGATTTGCATCCCCTCTTGTCCTAATCAAATGTCTGCCTGGTAGTGTTAACTGTACTTTATCCTTATTCATGTTGAACTGCATAACCAATGCATTGTTTTCCCTCAAAGCATATAGAGTTTCCATCAATAAACCAGATGTCATTTGCACTATTTTACATTAGCTCATTAAAATCTTCAGTCTTATAGAATCATAGAATGGTTTGGGTTGGAAGGGACCTTTAAAGATCATCTAGTCCACCCCCCCTACCATGGGCAGGGACATCTTTCACTAGATTAGCTTGCTCAAAGCCCCTTCCAACCTGACTTTGAACACTTCCAATGATGGGACATTGACACCCTGCCTCCTGACACCCTGCCCCTTGACCAATATTGGCAGCGTAGACAGACTGCCAACACCCTGCCCCCTGACTGACATCACCAGCATAGGCAGGATGCTGCCCACATTATTCACGTAAGGTATGATTCTCGCAAATCACGCTACCATTGGTGGAGCCATGGGGCGGCACAACTCTTACCCACATTCAGAAGGCATTTGCACAATTGGCTGTTGCTGCCAGATGACCTGGACACCAAGTGTCCCTGGCAGTCCACCAGAGCCATGGCATCGCTTATGATCCTGTGTTTGCTATTGGTGATTGGGTGAGTTGCCGCATGGGCGTGTTGTTGCTCATCTTTCCTACTGCCTCAGTAAAGCTTTGTTTTATAACATGTTGTCAGACTCCATTACCATTTGGATCACAGGCATCCACAACTTCTCTGGACATCCTGTTCCAGTGTCTCACCACCCTCACCGTAAAAAAATTTCTTCCTTATATCTAATCTAAATCTACCCTCTCTCAGTTTAAAACTGTTGCCCCCTGTCCTGTCACTACAGGCCCTGGTAAAAAGTCTCTCTCCATCTTTCTTATAAGCCCCCTTTATATATTGAAAGGCTGCAATAAGGTCTCCCCAGTCGTCTTTTCTCCAGACTGAACAAGCCCAACTCTCTCAGCCTTTCTTCATAGGAGAGGTGTTCCAGCCCTCTGATCATTTTCATGGCCCTCCTCTGGACCTGCTCTAGGGACCCCAGAGCTGGATGCAGTACTCCAGGTGGGGTCTCACCAGAGCGGAGTAGAGGGGCAGAATCACCTCCCTCGACCTGCTGGCCATGCTTCTTTTGATGCAGCCCAGGATACGGTTGGCTTTCTGGGCTGCGAGCGCACATTGCCGGCTCATGTCCAATTTTTCATCCACCAGTATACCCAAGTCCTTCTCCACAGGGCTGTTGTCAATCAATTCACCAGCCAGTCTGTACTGATACTGAGGATTGCCCTGACCCAGGTGCAGGACCTTGCACTTGGCCTTGTTGAACTTCATGAGGTTTGCGTGGGCCCACTCCTCAAGCCTGTCAAGGTCCTTCTGGAAGGCATCCCTTCCCTCTAGTTTATCAACTTCACCACTGTCCTGGTTTCAGCTGGGACATAGTTGGTTGTCTTCCTAGTAGCTGGTGCAGTGCTATGGTTTGAGTTCAGTATGAGAAGAATGTTGATAACACTGATGTTTTCAGTTGTTGCTAAGTAATCTTTAGTCTAAAGTCAAGGATTTTTCAGCTTCTCATGCCCGGCCAGCAAGAAGGCTGGAGGGGCACAAGAAGTTGGGATGGGACACAGCCAGGACAGCTGACCCAAAGTGGCCAATGGGGTATTCCATACCATGTGACATCACGTCTAGTATATAAACTGGGGGGGGTGGGGGCAGGGGGATCGCCACTCGGGGACTAACTGGGCATCGATCGGCAGGTGGTGAGCAATTGCACTGTGCATCATTTGTATATTCCAATCCTTTCATTATTACTGTTGTCATTTTATTAGTGTTATCATTATCATTATTAGTTTCTTCTTTTCTGTTCTATTAAACCGTTCTTATCTCAACCCACGAGTTTTACTTCTTTTCCCGATTTTTCTCCCCCATCCCACTGGGGGTGTGGGGGGGAGTGAGTGAGTGGCTGTGTGGTGCTTAGTTGCTGGCTGGGGTTAAACCACGACAACCACTCAGCTTGGTGGCATCTGCAAACTTGCTGAGGGTGCACGCAATCCCACCATCTATGGCGTTAATGAAGATATTAAACAGTATTGGTCCCAGTATGGACCCTTGAGGGACACCACTTGTTACTGGTTTCCTCTTGGACATTGAGCCGTTGACTGTAACTCTTTGGATGCAGCCATCCAGCCAATTCCTTATCCATCTAATGGTCCATCCGTCAAACCCATATCTCTCCAGTTTAGCAGCAAGAATGTTGTGGGGGTCAGTGTCAAAGGCCTTACAGAAATCCAGGTAGATGACATCCGTAGCTCTTCCCTTGTCCACTGATGCAGTCACTCCATCATAGAAGGCTGCTAGATTAGTAATTAGTAGTATAGGAAAGAAACTGTTTGTACTGGGTCTTTATGGTTTGGCGTTAACTTTCTTCATAGCAGCCTGTATGGTGCTATGCTTTTCATTTGTGGCTAAAACAGTGTTGATAACACAGCAGTGTTTTGGTTATTGCTGAGCAGTGCTTGAACAGCATCAAGGCTTTTTCTCTTCTTCTCCCCCCCTGCCCCCAGGAAGTAGACTGGGGCTGGGCAAGAGTTTGGGAGGGAACACAGCTGGGACAGCTGACCCAAACTGACCAAAGGGCTATTCCATACCATATGATGTCATGTTCAGCAGTACAAGCTCAGGGAAAGGAGGAGGAAGGAGGGGACGTTTGTGGTTATGGCATTTGTCTTCCCAAGCAATTGTTACATGTACTGAGGCCCTGCTTTCCAGGAAGTGGCTGGACATCTGCCTGCTGAAGGGAAGTAGCGAATGAATTCCTCTATTTGCTTTGCTTGCACATGCAGCTTTTGCTTTCCCTATTAAATTGTTATTTTCTCAGGCCATGAGTCTTCTTGACTTTCTTCTGTTTTCTCCCCATCCCATAGGAGAGGGCAATGAGCAAGAGTCTGGGTGGGTGTTTTGCTGCTGGCTGGGGTCAACCCACCATGCTGTTTTCTAAGTGAAAAACATATTTAAAGTTACACCGTGAAATAACATTTCTGCCACATGCATTGCATATTTAAATAGTGAACATATTTATGGAAAGATCCACATGTGGCAATAATTAAAAACGAAAGCTGGGACACAACCTTAGCTAAGTAATTGATATATTTTAGGAGCAGTTGTGTCATTTATTACCCTAAAACAATGCTGTTTTAAATACATAGTTAATATTATGTGTTTGATTCTGCAGATGCTGTTACGGAGGCACGCACAATCAAATCCAACAGGTGTTAAAGCTCAGATTTATTCTTCAGTAAAAAGTTAGAACTCCGGTAACATTTGTAAACCACAGGCTCAATGGTGTAAGGGGAATTAGTACTACACAGCTGACAAGAATTCTTAAGATTTAAAATGATGACTCAAAATGCGCATATCACTCACCTAAAAGATGAGGGCGCTCTCCCTTGAGGAGTTACCTAGGGCAGCGACCCGACCCAAGGGGGAGTCCCTGACTGCAGACCTGCTGCTCCGAGGAGGACTGACTGACTGACTCAAAATGTCCTCCGGTGGGGCCCCGTTTATACCCCCGTTGAATCTGATCTGTGGTCATTTTAATCCCCATTGACCGAAAGGTCAACACTTCCATGTACCTGGTGCGTGTCGGATTGGTCAGTTCAATTTTCAACCTGCAGCCTCTAGGGTTTGGGGTTTTTTTCCCTCTCCTCCCTGCCTGGAGAAGTTTTGTTTCCTGTTGGGGGGGGTGTACTGCCACAGATGCACATATACATTACTGCAGATTAAGTGGCAGAAGATAAATTTGGACACCTTCTTAGCATACATTCATTCAATTTTGGCAAGCCACTTTCTAAATTATTATCAGCAAACTCTTAGCCTTGTCTGAGGTATTTTTGTTCTGTTTTTTATTGTTGCAATTCTTATAGGCATTAGTGCTCTGCTAAATAAAGTAATGTAGCACAGTAAATACATCACAATAAAATAGATGGCAACTCCCCCTCAACCCAAACTCGTTCCCTCCCCAAATGAAACCATTGCAGCTCCATTACAGAGAAAGGGTCAAAGACCTGTGACAAAAAACATCAGAGGAATTACATTCAGATGTGCAGGCTCACATTCTAGGCTCATTTATATAGAGAGAGATCACCAAGTTCAGTGTTTACAAAGAACAATATCGTTACAAATACAATACTATACTTTTCCCAATACTTTATAATAATTCCTATTCAACCTTTTTACAGAACAATAATACAAGAGAGTCTGAGTACTGCACAAAGTATGTACAAGAGATCTCATGCACATTGCCATCTTCAGAAACTGATTTCATTTAGAAAATTAAGGAAAAACCACACAAAACAAAACAAATCTGGAAATTCCAACCAAATCTCAAATCAAACAAGATTCAAAACAAGTGGGGAAACTTGCTAATAAAAATAAAAAGGATGTTTCCTCCTTAATGTAAACACTGAAGCATTAATAAGAATATATGAAATAGTGAAGAGGGAAAAAACTTTTCAGACCTTTTAGAGAAGAAGGAATATAAAATGGCAGTTTATTCTTTTGAATCCATGGAGAATTCACACATTTAATCTAATAAACTACTGCACTACTGTAGAAAATTGCCAACTCTTCCTTTTGAGCTCATTTTTCTTGCAACTATCTTTACTTTTGCAAACTAAAATGTTGGGATTATTTACAAGACTTATCAGGAGTGCACACTGGAAACTTCCCAGTGTAGAAATCTTATACACATATTACAATTAATTGGAACAATGAAGATTCTTCACTAGGCTCCAATCCTACAAACATTCACATGCTTAGCTTTAAGCATCTGTTCACCATGAAGTCAACGTGTTAGGTACTCAGGTGCTTATAACTAGGTATAAGCTTGATTGCAGGAAAACCACCTTGTTTTTAATGATTCAATTTTTTGTGTGCTTAGGTTTTCTTCATCTCCCACTGAAGTCAATGGGAAGACCCCTCAACATGAGTTGGACAGAACCACAAAAACAAGTGAAGTTGAAGGTGTAAAACACAGCAGGAATCAGAAGTGTGATAACTGTCTTCAAGACTGTTGAGTTTCCTCAGGCAACTTATGGAAAGGCTGCACTGTATATAACCTACTAAATAGTATATGGTTATATATCATATTTAGATAGATTACTATATTTATAAGAAGTTATGAAAAATTTCAAATGATCTCCATAAGCCAGATGTCTACAATTAAAAACTATAATCACAAGTCATTCACAATCTATTTACATCAGTCTGATAGCAGAGGTAAATACTAACCTGGAATGCAAATACCATTTGCTTGCAAAATCTGCTATTCCAGAGTTCGAGATTAAATTATGCAACAACAAGAACTGCAGTAAATCAAGTCATTGTACACTACTTTCAAACTAAAATGTATTCACTTACTACAATAGCTTATACTCTGTTCCATTATCTCCCTTACTGCCCATTGAAATATAAAGCTTATTTTCTCTCTCTCTCTGTTCAGCCCATGTATGTCCATGGTTTCTGAAAGGCATCAATAAACCTCTGACCACAGATGGAAACCAAGTGCTCAGATAAAAACAGAGTTTTCATGGCTCTCATCAACAGAAGTGTGCATATGTACACACACATCCATGAAATCTCTGGAATAAAGTCCAGGTATTATTACTAGTCTCCAAACACAATGCACTGCACAGTCCATTCCACAGTAATTGAGAAACTAATGGCTATAAGCATCACACCATTTTTCAAGCGAAAAAGATGGGATTTATTTTTCCCCCATATGTATTCTGGTCCTGTTTTTAATCACACTGAGCCTTTATATCACAATAAGACACAGAAGAAACTGTTGCTTTCAGAAAATTCAAGGCATCAGCCTGGTCTAAATATATGGTTCAAATTCAGTGTACACAGCAGTATGCAGTACAGACAGAATGTAGCTACACAAAAATGGAATATTTTCTTCTTGAGGAAAAAGAGCCATCAGCTGCTTTATTCTTTTACTGTTTTTCCCCTTTGTCCCTGATATAAGTTATAGACCAATCAAATCCTGCATTTCATTCATCTCTACATATCTTCTTCATACAAATCCATATAGTACTCACACATCCTCTAAGTGTCATATGGAAAAACAAATCACAAATTAACTTATATAATAAATAAATAAATGTATTCCCACCTTACCTTTACTTCTCCCATTTATCTATGTCTAAAGAAAAATGTCAATAAAACTAGACATCTTTCAACAAAAAATACTTTTAAACTGGCTCAGTGTAACAAAATTACTTAGAACAGTGTGCAGACCTATTATTTTCAAGCTTCATAAATATCAAGCACAATTTAAAAATGACAGTATACACAAGCACACAGTTGTGTGCACCAAATCTGTAATTAAGAGCTTAGAAAGTATAGCTTCTCAGCAGAGCCCCTCAATATTACTCTTGCTGGATATTTAGGGATCACTCCCCTCCCCCCTTATTTAACCTCTGAAATAGGCATATAAAAGACACATTGCATTTGAAAAAGAAGTATTTTTAAAAATTAGAAACCTGGGGGACCCAACTGCAAAAAATCACATCTCCTGAATTATTTGCTGAAACACATCAAAATTGCATTGTCTGTACCAACTTACAGAGCACCTTTTGGGGTTCTACTATACTGAAGAACAGAAATTAAAGGGTGTGCATTTGTACAATGGGTTTTATGACAGCATCAGTTACTCATTCTTCATAGGCATGTAAGTCTTCTTTTTGTGAATCTTACCATGGACACTGCTGCTGCTGCTGCTATTTACTCTGTGTGTGGAGTTGCATAAAGCTTTACTTGTATAGAGATGCAACCAAAATGTCTCATGGCTATATTTTCCCTCCCCCTCTATACACAGCAAATGTTGGGGAGAGAGAGAAATGTATCTGTGGACACAAATGCAGCACTAGAAACAGAAGCAGTAATGAGGAAAACTATCCTTCATGCATGTTGTAAAGATGAGGTGTCAGCCTTAGATATAAACTGGTTGCTCTTGTGCAGTCAACAGTCTGTACATAGCAGCTGGCATGGTCTTCATATGAATCTAGAAAGTAATAAGATGTGTTAATCAATACTCCTATTAGGCATGCTACCAAAAACATGAGTGTCCATAGCCTAGGGAACACTAGGGAAGAAACTAGCTGAGGTAACATAGGACAGAAGAGAAAGGGAAAGCCTAAGAATTTTCATATCCATACTAAGGTCTGGGGAAAAAGGATTCTCTGAGGTGTTGAGTATCTACCAACCATCTCAATTTTATCTGAAGTTGTGGGCACTTCAATAATAAAAAAAACCCTGGTGGTTCTCACTTCTAGTATTTATGTTTGAACAGTAACAATCCAAAAGAGGCAATGATGATGAAATATGCAATACTGTCTAGGCACGCTGCTTGCTCCTACCTCACCAACAGCATTTGAGAGAATGTGAACAGTTTTCTCATGAGGTGTTGCTACAACACTCTGCCCATTGATTTCAATGATACGATGGCCAACTCGCACTCCTCCTCGCTCTGCTATACCTCCTCTCATAAGGCTACAGATCTGGAAGGGAAAGGACAAAATTATCGCAGTTTTGATATGGAACAGAGGCTTTTGACCACAAACGATAATTCAGTATTTAAATACATTTGTTTGCAACAAAGTCTAAAATGTAGTGGATCGCTGATTCAAAGTAACATTTATTAGCAATCGAGTACTACACATTCTCTTCCAAAAGCCAAAGAAACCATCTGCCAAAAGCTATCCATATTATACTTGTTACTTCCTGGTTTAAAAATTTAAGTGTATGAAGAACCATAGTTTACAAAAAGTTCAAAGTACATAAACCTTGAATTAAGAGAGAGTCAAAGACAGACTTTCTTTTGAGACCACATACAATGGTTTGGTCAGAGGCACAAATGATACAGACTGAAAGCAGCCTTCTCCATACACTTTTGTTTCTTTAACCTAAACCAGCCTTTTTACTCCTCTGATTGATTCTAAAGCTATGAAATAAAGTTTCTTTTCCTAATTTTGACTGGGAAAAAAGTCAGATGAATAACCAGTTCAGCTTTTATATCTTAGACTTAAAATGTGTACTGAGCCCCTGCTGCAGTGAGGGAAAAAATACAATTCATTACATATGTAAACTTTAACATATGTAAAAGCATCACCAGAAAGTCTGGAAGCTACTTACAATCCCATTCTGTACACTGAAGCCTAACTGGTATCTGAGGTCAGGTCTCCTGATCAAGACTGTGGTTACCGGAGGACATCTAACTACATTCAGTTTAACTTGGGCTTGGTTTTTCAAACCCTGCAAAAAATAACCATCACCATGAAAAATGCTGACAAAGATGGGGTGAAACAATTTAACATGAGCACTAGGAAAAACAATACTTAGAATGTTAACATGGGAATAGCCCTGAATAAGCAGTTCTTTGTATGTATCATTATGAAACAGGATTCCTGAATACCAGACACAAGCAACAGGATGCTCAGTGAATTGAATGATGCAGTATAAACCTCTTCTTGTCAAGAAGCTGATGTGGTTATTTTAAGAAATCTAGCTTCCTGTTGGCAATTTCTTCATTTGAGAACAGAAATTATTGTTCTAAAGGAAGCAAAGGAAATAAAAAGCAGGTCTATGCAGTTGACCAGAAAACTGCCAAACATTCTGGCTGGGAAATGAAATTTAAAATATGCAGCTAAGATAGATAGTTACAAATAAGTGGCTTTCTTGGTGTAGTTATATTCAATTCTGTAATGCAAACGTCAAGTCCATGTATAAGCAATACTCACATTTACATTACCCCTCCCTTCAAAATGGATTTATCACACTCACCATTAAATCTTTGCTACCAGAAGAACTAAATGAAGAAGGAAAACCCAAACATAAAAGTGGAGATAACTGTAGAGTCTGACCATTACACATATTCAAGCGTTCAGAGCTGTTTCTTGTAGATAAATCCAACTCCAGTGTTAGATTACTCTTTTCTATACAACATATAGAACTGAACACACATTACTCTTAAATGTTGCATTTACACACATTTAGCCTTCAATAAACAGAACCCATATGGGAAAGAGATGCTATGTAGAGAGTATGGTAGCTTCAAGCTTCAATCATGTTAACATTTATCAATTCCAACACCTGCTTTTGAATTTCTTTCATATGCACAAAGTCAAATATGGGTCCCATTGAAAACAATGGGTTGCCTGCCACTGACTTCAACAAGACTAGGATTTCATCCAGAAAATAACTCCTATTACAGCTAAGGTAATATATTGATGTCTCTACATGCAGTTTACTGCTGTTGATTTTGTTGAGCCTAACTCTAGACTTGGTACTGACTTGAGACTGACATTCTGCTGGGATGAAAAGTCAATGCTTCTAACTGCCTGGACATGACAGTTGCACAGTCCCTGAATCTGTTTCTGATAGTAGTTAGCACCAGATGCTTCTGAAAAAGACATAAGTAGCATAATACAATTGGGGAATAACCATCACATATGGAAAGTTTCTTCCTAGATCTGTCAGTTTGTAAATGGTTTATAGTCAGTTAGTAACAAGGCTTACATCTCTAATTTAAAAATAACCTTATGTGAAGTACTTGCAAGATATTCTCCTCATCTATATAAAATGCTTATCTTTTCATAGGAGTCCTTATAGCATACTAAAAAAGTTTACAGTCTTATGATATTTCTGTAACATTGAAATATATACTTGGGTGACTGATGTTTCATTTGGGGGTTCATTTGTGTTATCCAAAAATGTTACATAAACAGTTCTAGATGCATGGCTATAAGGACCTGCAAATGCATCGACTACCTTCTTAACAGAAAGATAAATGGTTAGCAGTTCCTCTGACAACAGCCTCATGTATCCATGAAAAAGGAGTAGAAAGGCCTCTAAAGGCAGGAGACAGCAAAGCTAGCTTTTTGATTGTTTTCGTTTTGAGAAAGTACAGAAGATTCTTAATGCATCACAGCAAAAGTCCATCTGTATGAGAAAAGCATACATCAGTTTTAGAAATAAAACTCATGTGGGATAGAAAACAAGTATGACAAAGCTGATAACATGAAGGGTGGTGAGCTTTGTTCCACTGAAGTTGGCACAGAGATATCTGAGGGTTTTTTCTGCTTCAGGAAAAAAAAAAAAAAAGAGTGCTGTTACCAAGGTTTTAATATACTGCATTCACAAGATATCATTTGAATTCACTGAATCCAGAATGGTTGGTCTCAGAGACTTAAATATCTATTACTTGTCAGTCCACGGTGTTTACATTTTCAGAAACCAGAATATCAGATCCTTATAACGAATTTTTTAGTTCAAGCATTAAGAAAGGAATCCATGGGCAACAAAGACATACTTATTTTGTGAATTACTAAACAAACATTTTTTTACTGCAGAACACCACTACCCAGCAGGGGACACAGAAGGATTTCTATAGTCATATATAGCATTACATTGCATGTCTACATGCTACAATATGCAGCAGTTCTGTGGTGATTGACTATTTCAATAGGTAACCCAGAAGACAATTTAGCTGAATTTCCAACATTCTCAAAGGTTGCACCTTCCCCCTCCTGAAACTTTGATGTTTAAATACCCATTCTCTTGTATGTTGCATCTACCCCAGAGGCTCTTCATTTCCAGTTGACTCGCCTGCTTTTTGCATTTACATGCTCTCATGTGAATTAAAAGAAAGTTCTTCCAATTAAAAAATCCCACCATTTAGCCAAGTACAAAGAAACATTATACTTTCCAATACACTCAAGTTGTTTCTACAGAAAATAAATAGGCTTAATTTTTCTTTTAAATTCAAAGTTTAGAAAAATGTTAAAATATGTTTTAAAAACCCAAGCTTTTTAAAAAATGACTCAGTTCTCTAGAAACTAGATCACAGGAATCATTTAAATGGCTAAAAATGCACCAAAGCAGATTTTAGGCACCTGTGTCTCAGGCTGTCCTATGGGGTTTAGGTGCCTCCAGATAGTAACAGACATCTTCCTTCTGGATCCAAATATTCCCTTGGGGCCTGAAGTCCTGCACCATGCCCTGGTCTAAGCAGCTAAATGCATAGCTCCCTTCTTAGGGCTCAGAAAATAGGTAAAACAGAATTTTCCCTCTACTTTAAGGTCATCAAAAGGAAACTGCTATAAAATGCACAAGATCAGAGTTAACAAACAACAAATAGTTCTATACTTTTTGCTCTCCCACTACTCCAATAAAGGTTTTAAAACATGTAATATCCAGGAATATTCTCTGTACCTTTATAATGCTCTGGCATGTTGAGAGTGGTAAGCCAACCAAACTGGTCCCATTAATTGACATGATCTGGTCCCCTATATTTAGTTTCCCAGACTTCTCTGCTGGTCCTCCATGCATCATGTTGGCTATGATAACTGTAGGCAAAATGGATCCCCAGCCAGATTCCACAATCACTACACCTAGAATTTCTCCCTTTTGCTTTTCAATGTAAACCTGAATCATAAGAAAGAGAGTTTCAAACAAAAGCCTTTTTCTCATCTATGGAACTGATGATCCCACCCCCCATATGTTTCCATATAAACAAACCCAGGCTTCTCATTTGCAAAATGCCTTTCTTATTCAAAGGCAAAACACAATAGGGTATATAGTTTAACACAGTTTAAATGCCTTCAACCATCAAATAACATTAAAACTAGAGATTTTGTTTAATTCAAAATCCCCCCCAAATAGAACTCATCTGTTCATATGGCTGGAGGGAGCTGGTATAGAAGAAACCCTGGCATGATGGACTTTGGTGGACAGAACTAAGTCAGGGAGGGATTTAAGGTACTTGTGATTGTGTTTTCAGAAACAATTACCCATGTGTTGCAGTGTTACACTACTTCATCTTTATTAATAATACCAGCAGCAAATATATAGCCTTTTAAAATCTGGGGTCAACCACTCTTATCAACCTCAGTGCCTCAAAAAATTTTATATTGTCTACTGTATATCCACTTAATTGACATGTAATGTCTCAAATGTGAAAATTGTTTGGTAAAAAGAACACACAGAGACAGTAAATCGTTCAACTATTGATAAATTTAGAGTTCACTGCTTGCTCTTAAAACAGAACTGCCCACAGGATAAACCTACTGCGAAGGATAGAAATTACCTCAGTGAGGTTATTTATTGGAGGCACTAATATGTTTCTAATTGTTGCCAGTACAGGCCTGAACTCAGGATACATGAGCTTAATGGTGTTATGGAAAAAAAGCAGACACATACATCTTTGCAGTTTTCAGATTTGGAAAAATGAATCAGGTCATCATTGTACATGTCCTGGGTATTGAGCAAGTCACTATATTCCTTCTGGCTTAGGTCTTCTGGATTGATTCCATTTGCCCTCAGAAATTCCTGGTAGGCCACGCTAAATGCTTGACCTATAGACTGTGCAATCAGCTGTGCCTGTAGTAATTCCCAAAGAAGAAAAGAAGAACATCAAACATTCTGATGATTTCATTCACTGACACTTTCTCTGTTATAAACATTCTGCAAAATGGTTCATGCCTACAATTAAGGAACTGTAATAAATTTTTAAAAAAATGAACCTGAAGTAATAATTAAAAAAGCAAAACAGAATGTCAGCATAGTCATTCATGCAGTGAACCCAGCTGAACAAGTAACTACACATAAGAAACACAAGTAAAGCCTTCCTTTCACAGCTAACTACTGCCAACATAAAGGTATACCCATTGCATTACTTGAAATTGAGACTCCAGAGGGAGAACTTGAGCTCTCACCTGTGCTAGTTTTCACCTCTGGCACAAAGGCAAGCCATCAATAAAAAATAAAAACACCTTATAGAAAACACACAACAGCATTTTAAAAGATAATGAGAAGGCCTTTAAAAGAAGGCAAAAGTATCTTGGGCTGCATTAGGAGGAGTGTTGCCAGCAGGTCGAGGGAGGTGATCTTTCCTCTCTACTCAGCACTGGTGAGGCCACACCTGGAGTCCTGTGTCCAGTTCTGGGCTCCCCAGTACAAGAGAGACATGGACATACTGGAGAGAGTCCAGCATAGGGCCAATAAGATGATTCAGGGACTGGAACACCTGACATGTGGAGAGGCTGAGAGAGCTGGGACTGTTCATCCTAGAAAAGAGAAGGCTCATGAGGGATCTTATCAATACGTATAAATAGCTGATGGGAGGGTGTAAAGAAGATGGAGCCAGACTCTTTTCAGTGGTGCCCAGTGACAGGACAAGAGGCAATGGGCACAAACTGAAACACGGAAAATTCCACTTAAACCTAAGAACACACTTTTTTACTGTGAGGGTGTGGTTGAATACCGGAACAGGTTGCCCAGAGAGGTTTGAGTTTCCATCCTTAGAGATATTCAAAACACAACTGGACACAGTCCTGGGCAACTTGTTCTAGTGGACCTTGCTTGAGCAGGGGGGGTTCACCTAGACAATCTCTAGAGGTGCTGTCCCACCTCAGCTATGCTGTGATTTTATGGTATTTCCTACTCTTCCTTCTCACCCATGATTTCCTTTAAAATTCCTACAACCGTGTTTGAAGTTACTGACAGATAAAGTATGGAAAGGGTGGAAACAACTGGCCCATTGAGCAGATCCAGCCCTTAATGTGACTGGAAGTGGTATGCGATCACAGAATCATTCAGGTTGGAAGGGACCTCAGAGGGTGTCTAGTCCAACCTCCTGTTCAAAACAATCAGCTATGAGGTCATACCAGGTTACTCAGGGTTTTTAGTCAGGTATTGAAAAATCTTCAAGGACAGACTATATAACCCCTCTGGACAACCTGTTCCAATACTTGACAGTCCTCATGATGAAAAAGTTTTTCCTTGTATCCAGTCTGAACCTTTCTTGTTTCAATGTATGCCCGTTAGCTCTCATACTCCCACCATGCACCACTGTGAGGAGACTGGCTCTGTCTTCTTGATGATCTCCTCATGGATATTGGAAGGCTGCTGTTAGGGCCCCCTGAAGCCTTCTCTTCTCCAGGCTGACCAGCCCTGTTCCCTCAGCCTCTCCTCATAGGGCAAGTGCTCCAGCACCCTGACCATCTTGATAGCCTTCTGCTGAACTCACTCCAGTTTGTCAATGCCTTTCTTGTATTGGGGGGGGGCAAAACTGGACGTGGTGTTGTAGAGGTGGTCTAATGAGTGTTGAGTAGAGAGGAAGAATCATTTCCTGCAATTTACTGCTTATGCTCCTTTTAATGCAGCCCAGGATGCTGTTGGCCGCCTTTGCTGCCAGGGCATACTGCTGGCTCATGTTCAGCATTGCTGTCTGCCAAGACCCCCACGGCCTTTTCAGCAGAGCTGCTCTCCAGCGTGTTTTGTCAGTCCCCAGGACTGTTTTTAGTCAGTCCCCAGCATGTTTTGTGGCCAGGGTTTCTTCCTCCCTAGGTGCAGGACTTGTCATTGGTCCTTGTTGAATTTCATCAATGAAGTTCAGTGGGCTTCCAGCCCACTCCGCCTAGTCTATATGGCTCTCTCCTGTGCCTATAGCTTGCTCTTGGCTACTCTGCTCCTAAAGCTGCTGGATGCTCCATAGCTTTCACTCACTGCTGCATTACTCCCTGTGAGCTGTTCTAGTGACTGAAGAAAATGGAATATTGCACCCATTTTTAAAAAAGGTAATAGGGAGGACCCCAGGAACTACCAACCAGTCGGTCTCACCTCCATGCCCGGTAAGATCATGGAACAGATACTCCTGGAAGTTATGTTGAAACATATGGAAGATAGGGAGGTGATTAGAGACAGCCAACACGGCTTCACCAAGGGCAAATCATGCCTGACTGATCTAGCAGCCTTCTATGATGGAATGACTGCATCAGTGGACAAGGGAAGAGCTATGGATGTCATCTACCTGGATTTCTGTAAGGCCTTTGACACTGACCCCCACAACATTCTTGCTGCTAAACTGGAGAGATATGGGTTTGACGGATGGATAAGGAATTGGCTGGATGGCTGCATCCAAAGAGTTACAGTCAACGGCTCAATGTCCAAGAGGAAACCAGTAACAAGTGGTGTCCCTCAAGGGTCCATACTGGGACCAATACTACTTAATATCTTCATTAATGCCATAGACGGTGGGATTGAGTGCACCCTCAGCAAGTTTGCAGATGACACCAAGCTGAATGGTGAAGTTGATAAACTAGAGGGAAGGGATGCCTTCCAGAAGGACCTTGACAGGCTTGAGGAGTGGGCCCACGCAAACCTCATGAAGTTCAACAAGGCCAAGTGCAAGGTCCTGCACCTGGGTCAGGGCAATCCTCAGTATCAGTACAGACTGGCTGGTGAATTGATTGACAACAGCCCTGTGGAGAAGGACTTGGGTATACTGGTGGATGAAAAATTGGACATGAGCCGGCAATGTGCGCTCGCAGCCCAGAAAGCCAACCGTATCCTGGGCTGCATCAAAAGAAGCATGGCCAGCAGGTCGAGGGAGGTGATTCTGCCCCTCTACTCCGCTCTGGTGAGACCCCACCTGGAGTACTGCATCCAGCTCTGGGGTCCCTAGAGCAGGTCCAGAGGAGGGCCATGAAAATGATCAGAGGGCTGGAACACCTCTCCTATGAAGAAAGGCTGAGAGAGTTGGGCTTGTTCAGTCTGGAGAAAAGACGACTGGGGAGACCTTATTGCAGCCTTTCAATATATAAAGGGGGCTTATAAGAAAGATGGAGAGAGACTTTTTACCAGGGCCTGTAGTGACAGGACAGGGGGCAACAGTTTTAAACTGAGAGAGGGTAGATTTAGATTAGATATAAGGAAGAAATTTTTTTACGGTGAGGGTGGTGAGACACTGGAACAGGATGTCCAGAGAAGTTGTGGATGCCTGTGATCCAAATGGTAATGGAGTCTGACAACATGTTATAAAACAAAGCTTTACTGAGGCAGTAGGAAAGATGAGCAACAACACGCCCATGCGGCAACTCACCCAATCACCAATAGCAAACACAGGATCATAAGCGATGCCATGGCTCTGGTGGACTGCCAGGGACACTTGGTGTCCAGGTCATCTGGCAGCAACAGCCAATTGTGCAAATGCCTTCTGAATGTGGGTAAGAGTTGTGCCGCCCCATGGCTCCACCAATGGTAGCGTGATTTGCGAGAATCATACCTTACGTGAATAATGTGGGCAGCATCCTGCCTATGCTGGTGATGTCAGTCAGGGGGCAGGGTGTTGGCAGTCTGTCTACGCTGCCAATATTGGTCAAGGGGCAGGGTGTCAGGAGGCAGGGTGTCAATGTCCCATCATTGGAAGTGTTCAAAGTCAGGTTGGAAGGGGCTTTGAGCAAGCTAATCTAGTGAAAGATGTCCCTGCCCATGGTAGGGGGGGGTGGACTAGATGATCTTTAAAGGTCCCTTCCAACCCAAACCATTCTATGATTCTAGCTCCTACCACCTGCTACTGGTGGTAGAGGCATGGATGGGTAGGAAAACAAAGGCATGTAAAGGGAAAGCTCTGATCTCTGTGCCATGCAAGGAAGCAGCCGAAAAGAGCAGACTAGTGGAATCCTTTGTTCTGAGGCAATCAAGGTAAACTTGGAATGATATACATATTGTTTACAAGTGGAAAGCAACATGGCATGAGTGCAGAGCTGATGGGAGCAGTGCAGGAAACTTGAGTGTGGAGCAGTGCTGTGCATAACCGGAGTGCTGGGTGCAGGAAGCACTGTGGAGTGTAGGGGTGCTGGTCATAGTGTGGAATGAAACTGCCCTCTGGTGTGTAGTTCTGGTTAGGGGGAAGGTGAAGGAAAGAAGATGGGAGGACTCCATAGCCTATGGTGTGGGGGTGTGCTGGGGATGTAGGAACATAGCTAAGCTGTGTTTTTACATGCAGTCCAATTCAGGCCCCAGTAAGGAAAAGGTTCCCAATCCCAAAATAAAAACTGTTTGTATCTTATATCTACTCAAGCTAGCGCTAAACCTGTTGATGACAAAAACATGATCACTGGCACTGAAAAGGTCAACAGCACACAGAGTCTGGACTTCCGTTATTTTGCAAACTTTCAAATCAAAACAATTCGATGGCAAGAACAATATGGCAAGAAGATGAGTGCACTGCAACTCATTAGCTCAACATGCTATCTGCAAGAGAGGAGATAAATATGGACTTGTACATTCAGGTGCATACACTGAGATGGACATCCAAGAAGAGATCAACTGCCATTTAGACACCCAGCATTTGGCCATGTTTTAGGAGCTGAGCTGTTCTGAATATCCAGTGCCAACTACACTTGGAAAATCTGTTGTTGTTGCATTTTTTTAAGATAAGGACAGTTCCCAGCAGGGACACATTTTGGCCATCACCCATTTGAAGACTTAAGACATATCACAGTCAGCTTAACTGGATAAATTCTTCTAGATACCCAGCTGTCCCAGAAGAAAAAAAGATGACAGTGAAATATGAGATTTATATTTAAAAGAAGCTCTACTACTCCATTGGATTTACAAACTCTTTAGAGTAGAAATCTCTTTGCTGCTAACAGATACATTTCTATCTTAACTCTTTCCGAGTTATATTTTTTCCTACTTATTTTGATTTTTTTAGAATGTGATGGGTTGACCCTGGCTGGACGCCAGGTGCCCACCAAAGCCGCTCTATCACTCCCCCTCCTCAACTGGACAGGGGAGAGAAAATATAACAAAGGCCTTGCGGGTTGAGATAAGGACAGGGAGAGATCACTCACCAATTACCGTCATGGGCAAAACAGACTCGACTTGGGGAAAATTAATTCAATTTATTACCAATCAACCAGAGGAGGGTAATGAGAAATAAAACCAAATCTTAAAACACCTTCCCCCCACCCCTCCCTTCTTCCCGGGCACAACTTCACTCCCGGATTCTCTACCAACCCCCCCAGTGGCACAGGGGGATGGGGATGGGGTTTACGGTCAGTTCATCACACGTTATTTTCTGCCGCTTCATCCTCCTCAGGGGGAGGACTCATCACACTCTTCCCCTGCTCCAGCATGGGGTCCCACCCACGGGAATCAGTCCTCCATGAACTTCTCCAACGTGGGTCCTTCCCACGGGCTGCAGTTCTTCATGAACTGCTCCAGCATGGGTCCTTTCCATGGTGTGCAGTCCTTCAGGCACAGACTGCTCCAGCGTGGGTCCCCCACGGGGTCACAAGTCCTGCCAGAAAACCTGCTCCATGGGCTCCTCTCTCCACAGATCCGCAGGTCCTGCCAGGAACCTGCTCCAGCGCAGGCTTCCCACAGGGTCACAGCCTCCTTCGGGAACCCACCTGCTCTGGCGTGGGGTCCTCCATGGGCTGCAGGTGGATATCTGCTCCACCGTGGACCTCCCTGGGCTGCAGGGGGACAGCCTGCCTCACCATGGTCTTCACCACGGGCTGCAGGGGAATCTCTGCTCCGGCGCCTGGAGCATCTCCTCCCCCTCCTTCTTCACTGACCTTGGTGTCCGCAGGGTTGTTTCTCTTACATGTTCTCACTCCTCTCTCCGGCTGCCGAATACCTCCGTCCCAACTTTTTTTTCCTTCTTAAAAATGTTATCACAGAGGCGTTACCACTATCGCTGATTGGCTCGGCCTTGGCCAGCGGCGGGTCCGTCTTAGAGCCGGCTGGTATGGGCTCTCTCGAACACAGGGGAAGCTTCCAGCAGCTTCTTACAGAAGCCACCCCTGTAACCCCCCCTGCTACCAAAACCTTGCTACACAAAGCCAATACAGTTTATAAGCTATTTTTGAACTACTCTATGACTGAGGAATGCTCATGTCCTGAAAATCCTCAGAATATGTTCAGACTATTAAGTGATCAATGCTTTTTTGTTAGACCTACAGACATGTACTTTCCAGGAGAATATTTTCTGGCACAGGAAGGATCATGTCCGACACAAATATGAAATCATCTGACCAAACCACAGAAGGTAATGACAACAATCCTCTAATGGAAGCACACATTTTGAATAGCTAAGAAAATACTGAGAAATAGATCCATGAAGGCTATCATATTCTGAAAGAAAAGAAACCACTGCCTCTGGCATCTGACAATTTGATCTTTGCTTTTTGAACTGGCCAGTGAGAGAGAGTCCAGTAACATACAAAATGTGTGATTTGAAATACAGAAGCAACAGCCTCAAACTAGACAGCACATCAGGTGATGTGATCACTAGTGATGTAGTGATGTGCCTGCCCTGTCCCACCCCCCCCCAAAAAAACCCCAACAAACAAAACCCAAACCACCCCAAAACAACAAAAAACATAGTCTAGTCTTTCTATTTGCATACCAGTTTCATGAAGGGCATTGCAAGAAGAGCGGCTTATATGCTATTTTGCATAAAAATCAATCTTTAAGGTTTTCTGTCAAATTTGGTTTGGTAGAGGACTACCTCTAAAAAGGTAAACCAAAAACACAGAATCCCAGCAGTAGGTTGCATATGTACCTGCAACCACAGAATTTATATGAACATAGTGCCTTCAGAACAGGTTCCCAAATACATAAAACCAGACACTTCTTAAAGGAAACTTCCCCATCTGGAAGCCCTTACAAATGTTTTTGAAGGCATTTAAGGCATTAGTGAGAAATTAATATTTTCACTTAAATTTTTATTAATTAGTTTAATATACTCTGAATTGTACTGCAAAGTCTTTTTGAAGCCTAAGTGAGGTGCAAGGCACAAGAAGTAGAAATAGGCTATTACCTCACCATCTGTAATTTGGGCAGGATGCCTTAACTGGCATGACTGCTGTAGTCTAAGCATTAATTTTCACATGGGAGTGATTCCTCTCCCTCTATATGAACCATCTGATCGACATAAACATGGTGGTCACCATGGAGACATAATATCCTGTTATTTGGAGGGCTGATCAATAAATGAGATTTACTGTCTTGTCAATTACATAGCACTGTGTGAGATCATTTTATTTGGGACTAACCTGATTATAAGACTGACAACTCTATATCTCCCAACTTCATTTTGATGTATTTGTGTATGATTTTACCCCTTGCTTATTTAGTTTAGTTTTTTTTAAAAAACAAACTACATAAAATCAGTAAGTTATGTGCATTGATATTTCTTTCTCAAAATTTTTGGGTTTTAATTAGTGAGGACTGGACATCAGGTTTGATAACAGGCAACTCAGCCCTCTGTGGGGGTGCTTGCGCACCCACACTTGGTAAAATGGCCTCGGTAAGAACAGACGATAAGATGCTAGTGTGAGTGGGTATAATGGGTCTGGCTGGGATGGAGTTAACTTTCCCAATAGCAGCCCTCATAGTGCTCTGCTTTGTATTTGTAGCTAGAACAGTGTTGATAACACACCAATGCTTTGGCTACTGCTGAGCAGTGCTCCCACAGCATCGAGGCTGTCTGTGGAGCCAGTCGGCTGGGGGTGGGCAAGAGGTTGGGAGGGAACATGGCCAGGACAGATGACCCAAACTGACCAAAGGGCTATTCCATACCATATGATATCATGCTCAGCAATAAAAGCTGAGAGAAAGGAGGAGGAGGGGAGACATTCATTATTCAGGCGCTTGTCTTCCGAAGCAACCGCTACTCATACTGAGGCCCTACTTCCCAGGAAGAGGCTGGATATCACCTGCTGATAGGAAGTAGAGAATAAATCTTTTTTTTTTTTGTTTTGCTTCCGTGTGCAGCTTTTCTTTTCTTCACTAAACTGCCTTTATCTTGACCCATGAGTTTTTCATCTTATTTTCTCCCCCTGTCCCGCTGAGGAGGGAGAGTGAAAGAGCAGCTCGGTGGGCACCTGGTGGCCAGTCAAGGTCAACCCACCACAATGCCATTTCATGCTTTCATCTTCACCTATGCAACCACACTGCAGCAGGCTAAACTAGTTAAGGACCACAGCTAGCAAAGGGTAGAGAGGGACTGGACCCTCTGATCTCGCAGCAATGGACTGTGCAAAGCTAGCTGCCTTGACTAAGAAAGGCTAGAAGGGAAATAATCACTCTCCTGACTGTCTCTTATGAATGGTACCTGGCCTAAACTGAGAGCAGACATGCCCTTCCGCAAAACATTTGGGCATCAGCTGAAGCCTTACTCTTCTCTTTGGGGCTGCGCACACCCACCAAAATTCAGTGCTCTCAAAAGTGCTCCAGGGGATTTCCAGTTTGCAAGGCATCCATGTTTACTAGGTAAGCCCCAAAGTCCACACTGAGCTGCATGTATACACAGAGTGGTGCTTCCCCAGTGCTCACTGTCTCCATGGTGTGCAGGAAGAACCAAGAGGACAACACTACCACCTGCCTTCCCATTGTCAGTGCCTAACACTGCCACAAAATAAATGCCTCATTCTCCAAGACACAAGATCACTTTGCCCCAGGGCTCCAGGCACTTCAGTGTTGTTACATTGAGAACCAACTGCTTGCAGGGCTGATGTGATTTTTCTATTAGGTGGAAAGGAACTGTCCCCATTAGTGAACATCTGGAGCAGCAGTTTGGGAATGGCTCTATACTCTTCTTGCATTACAAAAATGTTTACCTCCTTCCCCATGCTTCTTGCTTTTCTCTTTTGTGAGGCAGTAACATGAAAGTCTTGCAAACAACTTTGGCTGAGCTGGGTGGAGGGGCAGGGGGAAGGCACCTGCCAAAAATCAGAGAAGTACACAGTGCTGCATAAAGGACTTGAGAACTGTGGGATACTTGGAAAGTAATGGGCACATAGTGAACAATCCAGACTCGATAGAATTGATCAATTTGTGAGCCAAGGATGTTTTGTAGGCAGCAGACTTCAAGGACGCTTTGCTTGTGGACACATATTTAGCTAACGGTAGTAAGAGCATTCCAGATGCCTTTAGAAGGCCTTGAACAGAATAAACAAGAAGACAAAAAAAGAAAGATGCCAATTAGAAGAACACAGGTGCGCATTCCACGATAAAGGGAACTTGGCAAAGAACCTCAATTCGGCAGCTTATCTTGACCAATTAGACTGAGACAAGTTTCGCATGTTTTAGTTAATACAACCAATTGTGCCTTATGTTTATGCGCGTGTACAGTGTTGATATAACCAATCATTAGGTGTAACTAGGCGCGTGGACAGCTCATGCTAACCAATCTCTAATTTGCTTATGCGTGAACAGTAACTAGAATGAACATATAAACCGAGCTATCTTGGCAATAAAGTGGCATCTGCTTGATCATATTGATTGTGTGCAGTGTCCGTGACTTCCGCGTCAACAGAGAACAAGTTCTAGGGAAATATGAACATAGGTAGCCCTGCTTAATTTTGGATCAGAGCTTGCAACCTGGAGAGAGATGTTCTTCTCTTGTCAAAACCAAAATAGATTGTATGAACCAGGAAGCAGATTTTGAAAGGGGTCGAAGAGTCTGCAAAGAAACATTGCAGTCAATGCACACAGGAAAAGCTTTTTACCAATTCCATTTCATCAAAAAAAGGAGATATAAATGTTCCAGACTGGAAAATAAGCATTTTTTTTTAAATGGCTTTAAAACTCCGAACTGTCTTTATGTGGCATAATAATTGGAATTCTGTGTTCTTAGAATCATAGAATCACAGAATAGTTAAGCTTGGAAGGGATCTCTAGGGATCAGCCCTAGAGATCTGGAGTCCAACCCCCTGCTCAAATCAGGATCAGCTAGAGCAGGTTGCTCAGTGTAAGGGTATGTGGAAGGAGAGTGTCTGCTCCTTTAAGGGTATCTGGTCAAGGACCTTTTTCAGTGCAACAAGGGAAAATAAGAAAAGGAGGCAGCCATAAACAAGAACATACAGGGACACAAACCTGACCGACAAATGATAAGGGAGGCAGTGAGGAGAACCAAACCTGGTCAGTCCCACTAATAGATGAGGCACGTGAGAGTATGAGAAGGTTTATTCCAGGAAGGTTATCTGATCAGAGATCTTGTCAATTGGAAAACTAAGGGAAAAAGGGGGAAACCAGAAGCAAAATATACAGAGACAGACACCTGACAAAACAAACATGGAGACAATGACAAGAAACAAACCTCGTCAGTCACACTAATTGATGGGCTGTCAAGAAACTACAGGCGGGCTGTCAAGAAACTACAGGTGCCACTTCCAAGAAGATCAACCTGGATTTTGCAACTGATAAGATTGTAAACCAGGGGGGATCCTGGACTGGGAGGGGTGAGGGAATCGATAGAGCTCTACAAACCCATGAGGGGATGTGCAGGGGCAAGGGGGAGCAAAGAGGAACAAAGACGGGGATAGACAGAAAAGGGTATAAAAGAGGCCAGTTGCATGTAAAACCAGGCCAGTTGTCTTATTAAATCTTTTCTTAACTATGTCTCTGTGTAATCTCACTCTCTATCTTGTGTGCACCTGTGCCGTGAAGACTGAATGCCAGCTACTGGTGAGACCAGTGAGAGTGGATTTTGTGCCAGCTACTGGAGTCAGACTGGGGGTATGCGCACCCTTGGCTTGTGCTGTCAGCTACTGGAGTGGGTGGAGGTCTCGGACACCATATACTGGGGTGGGAATGGGGTGTGTCCCCAAAAGCATCTACTGGTGGACTGGCCTGAGGTGAGCAAGGGGCTCAGTGCCAGCAGCTGGAGCGGGACCATGGGTCACAGTCCATTTGCCTGGTGCCAGCTGCTGGCAGGGGCTGAGTGTATCTTCCTCAAACCCAGTGTGCATCGGGCTGTGCATGCGTAATTTGCTAGCAAACTTCAAATTGGACTAGACAGCTAGTAGGAGGCCCCGGGGTCCAGGCACGGGTATCATGCGGGCAGATGGTCTGTGCTGGTACACCCAAGGGGACTTCTGAATGTGGAGTGCATGTGGGATGAGTGTGTGAGTGCATGCATGTTTTCTAGTGAGCATCAAGCTGGACTAGCCAGCAATTAGGGGACCCATTAAGCAGGTAAGAGGGCCTGGGGTCAGCCAGTGGTACTGGACGGACAGAGGGGGCTGTGCTAGTAGTCAGTGAATCTGTGAATGTGCATATGTTTGTGAATCTACAGAGTGTCATGTGTGTACCTTCACTAGTGTCATGGTTTAAGCCCAGCTGGCAACAAAGCACCACGTGACCACTCGCTCACTCCTCCCCGCCATAGTGGGATGGGGAGGAGTATCAGAAGAAAAAGGTAAAACCTTATGGGCTGAGATAAGAACAATTTAATAGGACAACACAAAGAGAGAAGAAGTAATAATAACAATAATACTAATAAAAGATTATATAAACCGAGTGACGCACAATGCAATTGCTCATACCCAGAACCCAACGCTCAGCCCGTTCCCAAGCCGCAATCCCTCCTCCCTCGGCCAGCTCCCCCAGTTTATATAATGAGCATGATGTCAGTATGGTATCGAATATCCCCTTGGCTAGTTCAGGTCAGCTATCCTGGCTGTGTCCCCTCCCAACTTCTTGTGCCTCTCCAGCCTTCTTGCTGGCCGGGCATGAGAAGCCGAAAAATCCTTGAGTTAGTCTAAACACTACTTAGCAACAACTGAAAACATCAGTGTGTTATCAACATTCTTCTCATACTGAACCCAAAACATAGCACTATAAGAGCTACTAGGAAGACAATTAACTCTATCCCAGCCAAAACCAGGACAGATATATATATACACACACACACAGAGATATCATTCCATTAGTCTATGGGCCAAACCTCTAACGTGTCCATTGAGTTCATTTAATCCATGACTTTGGGGCTCGATCTGTCATAACAGTCTTTCAGGGCAGGAGAGATAGTGTGTGATGTTGGATTGTTGCATGCTGCATCCGGAGCTCGTGGCTGGTGTATTTAGAGTAGCCCATGCCCACGGTCTGCAGGTTGAAGATGCTGTCCTGGTTTTGGCTGGGATAGAGTTAACTTTCTTCCTAGTAGCTGGTACAGTGCTATGTTTTGGATTCAGTATGAGAAGAATGTTGATAACACACTGATGTTTTCAGTTGTTGCTAAGTAGTGTTTAGACTAACTCAAGGATTTTTCGGCTTCTCATGCCCGGCCAGCAAGAAGGCTGGAGAGGCACAAGAAGTTGGGAGGGGACACAGCCAGGGCAGCTGACCCAAACTGGCCAAAGGGGTATTCCATACCATGTGACGTCATGCCTAGTATATAAACTGGGGGGAGTGGGGCTGGGAGGAATCACCGCTTGGGAATAAACTGGGCATTGGTCAGCAGGTGGTGAGCAATTGCATTGTGCATCACTTGTATATTCCAATCCTTTTATTATTATTACTATTATTATAATTTTATTATTGTTGTTATTATCATTATTAGTTTCTTCCTTTCTGTTCTATTAAACTGTTCTTATTTCAACCCATGAGTTTACTTTTTTTCCCCGATTCTCTCCCCCATCCCACGGGGTGGGAGGGGAGTGAGTGAGTGGCTGCATGGTGCTTAGTTGCTGGCTGGGGTTAAACCACGACAGATGTCAATTTGAGGAAGTTGCTGGGCACCAGTTGCTGAAGCCAGTTCAAGTTCCATCACTGCTGCACTTCACTCGGTTTCATCAAAGTCCATCCTTCAGTGATTTGGGTGATTCTTAATGTAATATCATTGATATGGCATATAGCAACTGTAGTAGTGATGACAAACAGTGGCAGGGTTATTCAGCAATTAATATCATACAATTTAATTCACTGGCTGTTCTCTTCCAAAATCAAATCCCCTTGAGGCACACATCGAACTTCCCCATCCTTCCGCATCACCCACCAAGTGCACCCAGGTCCTTGAGCAAAAGCAATCCCGCGGATGGGTTTGCCTTTGCCCGAGGCAGGACTAACCGAGACTGTCTTCCCTAACATATTCTTCATGTGCACTATGGGAACTTTATCCCCTTCTACAGTACGTAAAAGTTCTGACTGGGCAGGGCCAGCTCGATTGGTAGATCCCCTAGTGTTAACTAACCAGGTGGCCTTTGCTAAATGTGTATCCCAATGTTTGAAGGTCCCACCCTCCATGGCTCACAATGTAGTCTTTAACAGTCCATTGTATCGTTCGATTTTCCCAGAGGTTGGTGCATGATAGGGGATGTGATATACCCACTCAATGCCAAACTCTTTGGCCCAGGTGTGTATTGGGCCTGATGGAGTTAATTTTCCCCATAGCAGCCCTCATAGTGCTGTGCTCTGTATTGATAACACACCAGTGTTTTGGCTACTGTTGAGCAGTGCTCACGCAGCATCAAGGCTGTCTCTCCAACCCTCCCTGCCCCCAAAGGCCAGTAGGCTGGGCGTGGGCAAGAGGTTGGGAGGGAACATGGCCAGGACAGATGACCCAAACTGACCAAAGGGCTATTCCATACCATATGATATCATGCTCAGCAATAAAAGCTGAGAGAAAGGAGGAGGAGGGGAGACGTTCATTATTCAGGCGCTTGTCTTCCGAAGCAACCGCTACTCATACTGAGGCCCTACTTCCCAGGAAGTGGCTGGACATTGTCTGCTGATGGGAAGTAGAGAATAAATCTTTTTGCTTTGCTTCTGCACATGACCTTTGCTTTTCTTCACTAAACTGCCTTTATCTCGACCCACGAGTTTTTCATCTTATTTTCTCCCCCATCCTGCCTAGAAGGCAGAGTGAGAGAGCAGGTTGATTGGCACCTGGTGGCCAGCCAAGGTCAACCCACCACAGCGGGTGAGTGTAACAGTGGGTGTGAATAGGACATCCACAACTGTCTGAGAGGGCATTTGCCCCAAATTGATAACAGTGAAGAGGATGATGACCATCATCTGATTTAAACAGCAACTAAGGAATTATAAAGAGACTTTGTAATTACAAAGGACACTCTATTGGAATTCCCAACATTATTGATTCGGCTTTTTTTTGGGAGGGGAATACTTTCAGCTACTCCTTCTGAACTCCATCATCATATCAAAAGGAAACCCCAACAAACAAAAAAAGCCCCAAACACCCCTTTATGGCATATATCAGTGATCCTCATGGCAACACTAAGGAATGGAAGCTCCCTATGAAAATAAGCTTCAGTAGGTAAGCCAAGGGTTGCCATGGCATCACCTGAGGGTGGCAATTCTAGTGGCAACATTTACACTGCTCCTGGGAGCATGGAGGGCTCAGGAGCATACCTGAAATGCTTGTACACTAACACACTCAGCATGAGGAACAAACAGGATGAACTGGAAGCATTGGTCAGCTCCCAGAGCTACGATATCATTGGTATTAGTGAGACTTGGTGGAATGAGTCCCACGACTGGAGTGCTGGGATGAAGGGCTACAGGCTGTTCAGGAGGGAAAGGCAGGGCAGGCAAGGTGGAGGTGTCACACTACATAAGGGAGTGGTTTGATTGCACAGCCCTTACAGTTAGTGATGATGTGGTTCAGAGCCTCTGGGTGAGGATTAGGGGGATGGAAAACAAAGGAGATGTTGTAGTGGGTGTCTACTACCGATCGCCCAGTCAGGATATAAGCACTGATGAGTTACTCTATAGGCAATTAGGAGAAATTTCTGGATCGGTAGCCCTTGTCCTTATGGGAGATTTCAGCTTCCAGACATCAACTGGGAATATGATACTGCTGTGATGAGCAGGTCTTGGAAATTCTTGAAGTTTGTAGGAGGTAACTTCTTGTCACAATTACTCAGTGAGCCAACTAGGAAAGATGCCCTCCTAGACTTGCTGTTTGTGAATAGAGAAGGACTCGTGGGGGATGTCATGGTAGGTGGCTGTCTTGGCCACAGTGATCATGAAATGGTCGAGTTTAAAATTTTCAGTGTAATGAGAAAAAAGGTCAGCAGAGTTGCTACCCTGGACTTCAGGAGAGCAAACTTTAGAGCTATTCAGGGAGCTAGTTAGCAGAGTACCGTGGGAATCTGCTTTTGAGGGCTTAGGAGTCCACGAGTGCTGGTGTATTTGGTTTGTGTGGCAAGGTTTTGGTAGCAGGGGGGTTACAGGGGTGGCTTCTGTGAGAAGCTGCTAGAAGCTTCCCCTATGTCCCATGGAGCCAATGCCAGCCAGCTCCAAGACGGACCCGCCACTGGCCAAGGCTGAGCCTATCAGCGATAGTGGTAGCGCCTCTGTGATAACATATTTAAGAAGGAAAAAAAAAAAGTTGCAGCGGGCGCAGAAATGGCAGCCGAAGAGAGGAGTGAGAACATGTAAGAGAAACAATCCTGCAGACACCAAGGTCAGTGAAGAAGGAGGGGGAGGAGGTGCTCAAGGCGCCGGAGCAGAGATTCCCCTGCAGCCCGTGGTGAAGACCATGGTGAGGCAGGCTGTCCCCCTGCAGTCCATGGAGGTCCACGGTGGAGCAGATATCCACCTGCAGCCCATGGAGGACCCCACGCTGGAGCAGGTGGATGTGCCCAAAGGAGGCTGTGACCCCGTGGGAACCCCGCGCTGGAGCAGGTTCCTGGCAGGACCCGCAGACCCATAGAGAAAGGAGCCCACGTTGGAGCAGGTTTTCTGGCAGGACTTGTGACCCCATGGGGGACCCACACTGGAGCAGTGTGCTCCTGAAGGACTGCATGCTGTGGAAAGGACCCATGCTGGAGCAGTTCATGAAGAACTGCAGCCTGTGGGAAGGACCCATGTTGGAGAAGTTCGTGGAGGACTGTCTCCCGTGGGAGGGACTCTATGCTGGAGCAGGGGAAGAGTGTGAGGAGTCCTGCCCCTGAAGAGGATGAAGTGGCGGAGACAACATGTGATGAACTGATCGTAACCCCCATTCCCCATCCCCCTGTGCTGCTGGTGGGGGGTAGGTAGAGAAATTCGGGAGTGAAGCTGTGCCTGGGAAGAAGGGAGGGGTGGGGGGAAGGTGTTTTAAGATTTGGTTTTATTTCTCATTACCCTCCTCTGGTTGATTGGTAATAAATTGAGTTAATTTTCCCCAAGTCGAGTCTGTTTTGCCCATGACGTTAATTGGTTGAGTGATCTCTCCCTGTCCTTATCTCAACCCGCAAGGCCTTTGTTATATTTTCTCTCCCCTGTCCAGTTGAGGAGGGGGAGTGATAGAGCAGCTTTGGTGGGCACCTGGCATCCAGCCAGGGTCAACCCACCACAGCTGGTCAGTCTTTAAGAACCACTTTTTAAAAGCACAGGAGCAGGCAATTCCACTGTGTCGCAAGTCAAGCAAGCGGGGCAGAAGACCAGCTTGGCTGAACAGGGAACTCCTCTTGGAACTCAGGAGGAAAAAGAAATTGCATGATCTCTGGAAGCAAGGTCAGGCTTCGCAGGAAGATTACAGAGCCATGGTTCACATATGCAGGGAAAAGACACGAAAGGTCAAAGCTCAACTAGAGTTGAAACTGGCCAAGGTTGTGTCAGACAACAAGAAAGGCTTTTTTAAGTATGTTAATAGCAAGAGGAGGTCTAAAGAATACATTGGACTGATACTTGTTGAAGATGGTCACCTAATAGGGATGATAAGCAGAGGCATTCAATGCTGTAATAATACTGATAGACCTTGGGCTGCCCGGCCCTCTGAGTTGGAGGACCATGACTGTGGGAACAGTGACTTTCCATTTGTGGACACTGAAATTGTGAGGCACCAGTTGTATCAGTTAAATGTTCATAAGTCCATGGGGCCTGATGGGATTCATCCCAGAGTACTGAAGGAGCTAGTGGATGTTACAGCAGGACCCCTCTCAATCATCTACCAAAGGTCTTGAGAATCTGGGAGGTCCCCACTGACTGGAAGCTATCCAATGTTATTCCAATTTACAAGAAGGGCATGAGGGAAGACCCAGGAAACTACAGACCTGTTAGACTAACCTCAGTACCTGGACAAATTATGGAGAAGATCATACCGGGGGGGGGAATAATTTCAGCTACTCCTTCTGAACTCCATCATCATATCAAAAGGAAAACCCAAGAAACAAAAAAAGCCCCAAACATTCCTTTATGGCATATATCAGCGATCCTCATGGCAACACTAGGAAATGGAAGCTCCCTATGAAAATAAGCTGCTTTGATGGATGCTCACTCTCACAAATCCGGAGCTGGTATATGTAAGCTGTGGCAACAGTGTTCTTTTAGAATCTGCCCCTCACTGTCTGTAGGAAAGTATTAAATTAACTTGAAATAAAGGAAGTTCTATAAATACTGGCTTTGCAAGTAAAGCACAGGGTTCCCTCATGCAAAGAGAAAGCAAGTTCTTCTACTTCGATGAAATATTTTATGCAATTAACAAACAAGCCAAAGAGGACCATTTGCTATAGACTTTCAAGCCTGTCAAGATGTGCTCACATTTTACCTCCTAGAAAAATCACAAGGTAAAAAAAAATCCTTACATCCTCAGACTCGAAGACATGGCAAATCATTTTGTATTGCCTTTTTCCATCTTGGGAAGGGTGAGATGCTTCCACATTGTCCCGGGAATTTGATTGCGGCATTCGTCTACGAGCCATCAGAACAACTATATTCCCTATATCCGCAATGTAAGAAATGGTCCTCAGAGGATGATCCATCATAGTTTCCTGGAGGATAGAAAAAATGGTATCATATCAGACACTGTTTTAAGCAAATTCTTATTGCACTTTTGGTGTTTTATAAAGAGATTAATGGCAGTATGACACCTTTATTAAGTAAATGTCTACAAAAAGGAAAAAAGTCTCCTGTATGAAAGGAGGTGCCAAGAGGAACCAACAGCCTCACTTTCAAGAAAAAGCACATTTTGAAAATGAAAGTTACTCTGGAAAAGAACACAAAGACTTGGGTATCTTGGCCTGAACACACACAACATGCTGAGGACTAAGGACTTCAAATTAGTTATCACAACCAAATACTTTAGGCTTGTCTGGGGACAATTGGTACTCGTCATATTATGGTACTAGACTGCCTAGAATGCTGTATAATGTGAACAAAGCTTCTTATCTTTTGGGCTGACTGCAATTTGCATACCTGCCAAATCAGACAACTCTGATTAATTCCATGTGTGACATGGTTCTCGAGCATAGATTTCTGACCAGGAAGTCTTGGAGGGAACTATAAGAGCCAGCACTCCCTGAAAGTCAAATTTTGGCAGGTAGATGAAAGTCTATTTCAAAGGACTATTATTATAACACTGACAAGGCCTGACCTGGCAAAGGTGCTTCTTTGTCCATACCTGTGTGTCTGCATTCAATACTTTTATTCTCTGCGTAGAAATGAAGAGGTCCACTTCAGTCATGGGTTGAGATTCACCTTCTGGAGCCTGCAAATAAATGGAATAGAGTCAGTAACATTAGGTAACACCCTTAATAATGATATTAGATCACAAACAAGACACAGTCACCAGAACAGCAATTCAAAACAAAGTATTAAATTGCAGAAACTAAAGATAAACAAAAAGATATGGAAACCCTGTATTAGATATGAAAGTGGGTTAGATGCAATTTGTAAAATTTTTAATCCCATAAAGGCCATTCTGACCTCCCTTCCCATACAGGGGCTTAACAACAGTGACTGCTCAAAATAATGGAAAAATGTGTACCACAGGTGCAGTTTTAAATAACTTCTACTGCAGTTCTGGCAAGAGGGTCTTCACAGTCAGACGACATACTATTAACATGCTAACTCCCTCCAGAAGCCGTACCTTCGTAAACAAAAAGCAAATGCTTGCAATTTTAAGTGCCTTTTTAAAAATCTGATAACTATTTAAGAACTCCATAATCATAACATATTACTAAAATATGAGTCAGTCAGCATATAATTGTGTGTCTATACTTTTTTCCTTTATTTGACACAGCTGTGAATCAAGCAAAACACTCTATAGAGGAATAAAAAAGCATTTTTTTTTTTACTTGGCCAGTTTACAGAATAAAACCTTTGACACATCAGTCCTATTTCTTTGGTATGTGTTTTCGGTACTACCTGTATCCCTTTGATTGATAAGTCCAATCTTTACCCTATTTCTAACACAAAATGGCTAATGATAAGCAATGGCTAATGACAGCCAACCAGGCAATTGATTCCTGAGAAATGTTAACTGATATGGTAGCTCAGAAATAAACCTAAAAAACCTTGCTGGATGCAGAAAAGCAAAGCACAAAATAAAAAGGAAAAAAAACCCCAACAAAGCAAACAAAAGAACAGACATAACATCAAGCTGATGGTGGTTGTACTGCACCTTCTTCCTGCCTTTGGCTAATTTCTGGGCCATCTGTTTAGCATGTAATAAACAGAGATGGAAAATAGTTAGAGAAGAACTTGCAAAGACTCTTAAGTCAAACAGGAATCTATACACTAATGCCAGGGCTCAATCTATTAGTTGTTCTGAATTAGTCTCTGCTTAGATTAATTTCCTCCTTTTCTTTTTGGTTTGAGAAAAAAGAAAAGTTTCATGTTTAACAGTTTTTTAAAAATGAAGAGATCTGCACCAGGAGAGTATATAAAAGGAATTTTTCCCCATTTAAACATTACTCTGAAGAAACAGTTTCCTCCCCCACTCTCCAAGAGCCTTTCCTCATTTACAGCAGTACAAATTGAGAGTGGCTCCTCCAAAGTCAAGTCAGCATAAGATGCAAGAAAAGAATCCCACCCATTATTATTCCAACTTTCTCAGGTTTAAAGAATTTAAATACAAATTGCTTAATGGTCTTGCGCACACATGGAATCATAAATCACAAAGCATGCAATCTTTAATCCCAAACACAGAAATATGTTAAATTTTCCTGGAAAAAAAAATAGAAGTTATATCTGACTGAACCCTTCTGCCCCAAACTACATCTCCTCCTATGCAAATATGCCCATGCATTTGGAGACCAGGTTTTTCTGCGACACCTTCATAAGGATATTTCTATACCATCACATTCCTCCAAGAATGGGGGAGATAATAAACACCTGAAATTGTCTCTTATCATGAAGCAGTATTACTGTAACTCTAACTGCTTTATAACCAAAGATATTTCATCCTAATCCCATGAAAACCTCTTATGTACTATTACTGTGACAACAATGATTGAAAATAAGCATCATTGCCATTCTATTGCTTTGCAGTTGGTTTAAATATAAACCCAAGGACTCTAAAGACCTGAACTTATAGACCTGCTTATTGAAGAAATGCAAGATTCACCCAACTGGCAGATATCCTTTTTACTTCCAAGATGAACATCTCTTCTTAGATAATTAAGTTAAGAGGTGTTCTGTGAGGGGGCAGGGGCCTATTATGCCAAGACCTATTATGCTCAAAATCTTGTTTACAGTCAAAGGGGAAGCACACCTCTTTTTTTTAATATATATATTCAAGAATTTATTGTTAGTATAATTGAAGTCTTAACAGTCTAACCATTATTAGTCCGGAACTAACTATTACAGAAAAAGAAAGATTAATAGTAAAGTTCAAATTGTTATACACCCACTCCTTAGTTTCTACCCCTGTTCTTGGTGTTGTGTTCACCCTTCCACTGCTCTTCTTGGGCCTGAAGTAGGTGGTTTCATTCTGGTGGGGGGGTGTGGGGTGTGGGGTGTGGGAGTGCTACAGCAAGTTGTCAGCATCTGGAGTCCTTCACCAGGAAGAATATGGTGTTCATGTTGGTGGCTTCTTCTTCACTCCAGGATCCACTTGGAGTAATTTGTTTATGTTTGCTAACATGCTTTTACAATCTTTGCTCTTTCTTCATTGGTCTGCAGCTCCAGGTTCATCCGAATTTACTATATATGGTGGCTTTTTACAGATGCTAGGTACTATTTCAATATTCTCTGTTACCCCTAAAATCAGTTTTGTCCAGCTCCAGGTTTGCATTTCTTTAACTGACCACTGGTGGGTTTATAGCCATGGGGTCTCTGGTGCCAAAAGCCTGTGCCCCATCTCTTATCATCCCATGCCTGTACTCCTCTACACCGCATCCCGTGTCTCAAATTCTCAAGGCCTCTGGTATCATACCAGGCCTGTATTTCTCTACACTACATTATTATGTTAGAATCATAAAACCATGGTGGCACCATACAAAGATAAACAAAGGAAAATCATATTATCCATAGACACCTGATCAATTATAAAAATTGCTGTTACAGCTAAACCAAGTTAAAACAAAGCTATGGACAGATCAAGAAAAGTTCAGACAGAGCAGGCCTGACAAACTTCAGTCCTGAGGCCTTGCAAACAACACAAAACTACCAGTGGAAATACAGTATTACAGGACTACAGGGTAACACTTTATAGATAAAGATTTATGACTAATTAGTATTAGGAACTGCAAACAGAAAGCTTGAATCATGGACGCACTCAACATTTTATGTTCATGCTCACAACTTAAGTCTGCCAGATTTACTTTAAACCAGTGTGAAAGCAGCCACTGAAAAATTAGATTCTGTTTCTTATTTACAAATAAAACCAAGCATTTTCACATTACTAATAATCTTTTTCAGATAGAGAAATATGCTATAGTTTGCTATATCACCAGGCTATTGCAAAAGTAATTGGAACTGGCTCATACTGAAGGCTCTCCATTAAATTAATTGACACTGACATTAAGAAATAGCATACATATCCTGAACAACAGCTTCTGCACACACTGGTAGGATTTATTTTTATTTTTTTAAACTCCACAGATAAGCAATTGCAACTGTTCCCCAAAATCAGATTCTTTTCCAGACAAAACTAGAAACTATACACAATGATGGATCTCACACACGAAAAAAGAAAAGCACGTGTCAAAAATAGAAAGGAAAAAAATTTTGAGCTAGAACTCCACAGTCCAGACACTATGTCAAAGGTGACTCAAAATACCCTATTATGCACTTCATTCAGAACTCTGCTCTCAAATTCAATGGGAACAGCCTCAGACTGCAGATTTATTTCAGCTTCTTAGTGAACGTTTTTCTAATATTTCATAAAACTAATGTAATGGTATAGAACAGCTACTCATGTTTAAGAAATAATTCATGGTAAAGAAATGTCATGAAAGAAGTCGACATTTGTAACCATCTAACAAAGGAAAGTAAGCCATGAAAGCAACTGTCTATGCAAGAGGCATGATCTGACAAATCCTACCACACCATCAAGTCATTTTTGCTTTAAAATCAGAATCATAGAATCAGAGAATATCTCTAGTTGGAAGGTACCCATAAGGATCATTGAGTCCAACTCCCTGCTCCTCGCAGGACTAGCTAAGCACATACTCTCAAACCACAGTAAATCCATTATGATAAAATAAGTTTACATCATTGTGGAATGTTCAGACAGTGTTTGCAGCCACAAGACAAAAGAACTGTTCTTTTTTTTTGTTTCATGTATTCTATTAAAGTAAGAACAAAGGGAACAAACACCCTGTATGAAAGCTCATGGTAGAGCATAGGGTAAGCACTAGGACAGTGGGAAATGATACTGACAACTGACCTAATTTTAAACTAATTCAATCTGACATTTGCATTTTCAGAAAGTACTGTACAACATGTAACAGTTTGATAAGCTAACAGACCGAGTGCAGACACTGAAAACAAATCTGCTAAGCTTCCACCAAATACTTTGCACCATATTTGCAGGAGGTGAAAGTTACCGAGAGCAGCTTTCATCCAAAACAAATCAATTTACATCAATTTTTAGATCAACAAAGCTGCTTATTATTGGTGAAGTATTCAAATAAGTCTTTTGGTTTTGGAAAACAAGCACAACCTCAGTCTCTTACCACACTAAATGGGGAGGTTTGCACAACTGTCACAGCAATGATTTGAAATAACCTTACAAGAACAAGATAACCATAAGAGGGTGGAATCCAAATGTTCTAAAGGTTCTGGCCTAGTTTTAAATTATGAGCAAACCTGAGTTAACCCAGAAGCTACTTCATCTAGAGCAGATACTCCCAAACTGCAACCTGCAGGCTCTTATTTTTTGTATATAGCCCATGAAAAATGTTTTTTGATTATTTCTGATTGCATTACAGACTGTTTAAAAAACAAAGCTCCATTGTGCTATCCCATCCATTAAGTGAAATTTCACAAATAAAATCTGAAGAAACATAGTCCAGAAATGTGGCTTCAGAGTCTGTCACGACTTCTTTAAAAGCAGTATTTTAGAGCAGTATTTCCAAACTGCAGTGCATGGAGGAGGTTGCATAACAGATAAAGCTGGTTTTATGACATCACAGTATTTCTAAACTAAAGGCTTGAAAAATATTCTGTTGGTTCAAAGGTTGATGAGGTCCCATTTGCTCCAAAATGGCAGCAATTTAGGATTTTGCACAGAGGCACTTTACAAAGGTATACAAACATCGCTAGTGTTCATTATGCTCAGCTGTATGGCATGACAGTTTTAAGTAAATGCAAAAATATGCCATAGGATTTTTCATGTCAGTGTAGAAGTAGCCTCTAAAAAGCATTCACCAATGTTGCAGGAAACACATTATCCTTGGGAGACTGAAGAACAAAAAACATTCCAACGAGACTTAAGGAATTCAGAGTGGATGGTCTACTTGACCTAAACCATGATCTCCAGTATGCAACCCTATAACCCTGTTTCTTTTCCAAGTGCCCTCCTTCTGTATTTTAGCAGGTATATATTTAAATGATATAGCTGAAAGCACAATTACTGTTTGAATACTTTTAAGAGTTGTACAGTTTAAGAAGCATTCCACAAAGCAGCTAGGCAACAGGAATATTGGTGCTGGAGAAATGAACTGACAAATTTCATGAAGTTCAACAAAGGCAAAAGCAAATCCTGCACCTGGGGAGGAATAACCCCATTCAACAGGACAGGTTGGAGCCAACTGGCTAGAAAGCAGCTTTGCAGAAAAGGACCTGGGGGTCCTGGTGGACAAGTGGATGATGAAGCAGCAGTGAGCCCTTGCGGCAAAGGCGGCCTACCCCATACTAGGCTGCATTAGCAAGAGGGGCACCAGCAGGGTGAAGGAAATTATTCTGCCCCCTCTTTTTGCCACTTGTGAGACTGCATATGGAGTACCATGTCCAGTTTTGGGCCCCCCAGTACAAGAAAGACATGGACACACTGGAGCAAGTCCAGCAGAACCCACCAACATGATTAGGGCCCTGGCACACATGACATACGAGGAAAGTCTGAGAGAGCTGGTTTTGTTCAGCCTTAAGAAGAGAAGGCTCGGGAGATCTTATTACTGTCTACAGCTAGCTAATGGGAGGGTGTAGAGAAGACAGAGCCAGGCTTCTCAGAGGCACGCAGGGATAGGATGAGAAGCAACTGGAACAAGTTGGAACATGGGAAATTGCAATTAGATATGAGGAAAATGTTTTTCATCATGAGGGTGGTCAGACACTGGAACAGGGGCCCAGAGGTTGTGGGATCTCTGTCCTTGGATATATCCAAAACATGACTGGAAAAGGCCCTGAGCAATCTGTTCTAAGTTGGCCCTCCTTTGAGCAGGAGGTTAGACCAGAGACTTCCAGAGGTCTCTTCCAACCTAAATTAAATCTGTGCTGCAGAGCACTGCCAACAGAAACAGCCATCAGATGCAGCAGTTTGCACAGAAGGACACAAAGAAGGGGACCAGCAACTCTGCTCAGAACAGAATATACTTCCTCAGCAATGGTGGTGATACACCACAGGGCATGGTCCCTAGCAGCCATTGGAACAACTGACCCTGTAACATCACAGGTTTTGACCCAGACAGAGCTCCAGAAGGAGAATGCAGCTCTGCAGGGGGTGCCTGGGGCCTCTTGCTGAGGCCAGGGCACTGGGAGACAGTCTTCTAGTCCGCAGGAGTTGTGTGCTCATTGAGGATCTGTGTTGCCAAGTTAAGAAGCTGCAGGAGGATGTCAAAAGACTGCGCAGCATCAGAGATGAGAAGAAGGAGGTCAACCAGATCTCTGAGACTTCCATGATGGCAAAGACTGGAAGCTTGTGACTTCTGGCACCAGGAGGAAGGCTCCTGCTCCACCTCAAAATTTGCAATCACAGGACAGAGTCAGTGCCCTCATAGCTGACAAGGGCCTGGGAGCTTTGTCCAACAATGCACTCAAGCCAGCTGGACCTAAGACATGCAGGAAAAACAGGAGGAAACTGCAAGCGATAGTAGTGGGAGACTCCCTGCTGCAGGGGATGGAGGCTGGGGCTTGGATCCAGGATGCTGTTGCAAGACAGCTGAGGCTTGATGGGCTCTATTATCCCCTGCTGCTCTTCCATGTGGGCACCAATGACACTGCCAGGGGTGACCTGGAAAGTATCAAGCGTGACTACATGGCTCTGGGGGCAATGGTCAAGGGCATGGAGGTCCAGGTGGTGTTCTCCTCTATCCTGCTGGTGAGGGGGAAGGGCTTGAGGAGGACTGGATGGATCCTGCAGGTCAACAATAGGTTGCACAGCTGGTGTCGGCAACAGGGTTTTAGTTTTTATGACCATGGGACCCTCTTTGAGGATCGAAGATTCCTTGGAAGAGATGGGATCCACCTGAATAATGGGGCAAAAGCTTTTTTGCCAACAGGCTGGCCAACCTGGGGTAAACTAGGAAGGACGGGGAAGGGAGAGAGCGACCAACAATCACCTGAGGAAAGGGTGGACCAGGTTGGCAAGCAAAGAGTGTGGGATAATGTGAACAGAAGGGACCTTGTAATCAATAAAACAGGGCTGAAGGGGGCCCACCCCAAGGGTATCCACATAAAAAAGAAAGTGCCTACCAGACAGAACTGTGGGGAAAGCTCTCATACCCTTTCTGGGAAACCAGCACAGCTGGGTGCCTCTCTGAAGTGTCTGTACACTAATGCACACAGCATGGGGAACAAACAGGAGGAATTAGAGTTCTGTGTGCAGTTACAGGGTTATGAACTCATTGGGATCATGGAGACATGGTGGGATAGCTCACACAACTGGAGTGCTGCAGTGGATGGATACAGGCTCTTTAGGAAGGACAGGCCAGGAAGTTGAGGAGGGGCAGTTGCCCTTTATGTGAGAGAACAGCGGGAATGCATGGAGCCCTGAGTAGGGATGGGTGATGAGCCAGCTGAGAGCTTATGGGTCGTGATTAGTGGGCAGACCAATGTGGACAACACTGTGGTGGGTGTCTGCTATAGATCACCTGATCAGGAAGAAGTAGATGAGGCCTTCTTCAGACAACTGGAAGAAGCCTCATGTTCGCAGGCTCTGGTCCTCATAGGGGACTGGAACCACCCCGATATCTGTTGGAGGGATAACACAGCAGGCCACAAGCAATCCAGGAGGTTTCTGGACTGCATTGATGACAACTTCCTGATGCAGATGATTGAGGAGCCAACGTAGAGGTGCTCTGCTGAACCTCATACTTACAAACAAGGAAGAACTGGTCAGGGATGTGAAGGTCGGGGGCAGCCTTGGCTGCAGTGACCATGAGATGGCAGATGAGTTCAGGATCCCGAGAGGAGGGAAACAAAGCATTAAGCAAGATCACAACCCTGGAATTCAGGAGAGCAGGTTTGGCCTATTCAGGAATATGCATGGAAGCATCCAATGGGAGATGGTCCTTGGGAGAAGAGGGGTCCAAGAGAACTGGCTGATTTTCAAGGATCACTTCCTCCAAGCTCAAGAACAGTCCATCCCAAAGAGCAGGATATCAAGCAAAGGCAGCAGGAGGACTGCATGGATGAACAAAGAGCTCCTGACTAAACTCAAACATAAAAAGGAAGCATACAGGAGGTGGAAGCAGGGAAAAGTGACCTGGGAGGAATATAGAGACACAATCCAAGTGTGCAGGGATGGGGTTAGGAAAGCCAAAGCCCACCTGGATTTGAATCTGGTGAGGGACATGAAAGGCAACAAGAAAGGTTTCTACAGGTATATCAGCAGCAAAAGGAAGACTAGGGAAAATGTGGGCCCTCTGCTGAATGGGAATGAGGACCTGGTCACAAAGGACATGGCTGAAGTACTCAATACCTTCTTTGCCTTGGTCTTTACTGGTAAGACTTGCCTTCAGGAACCCCATGTCCCTGAAACAAGTGGGAAAGTCCAGGGCAAGGCAGACTTGTGATCGGTGGAGGAGGATCAGGTTAAGGAATATTTAAACAAACTGGACAAACACAAGTCCATGGAGCATGATGGGATGCACCCACGAGTGCCGAGGGAGCTGGCTGATGTCATTGCAAGGCCAATCTCAATTATCTTTGAAAGGTCATAGCAATAAGGAGAGGTTCCTGACAACTGGAGGAAAGCAAATGTCAGTCCTATCTTCAAGTAGGGCAAGAACGAGGATCCAGGGAACTACAGGCCTGTTCAGCCTCATCTTGATCCCTGGGAAGGTGATGGAGCAACTAATCCTGGAGACCATTTCCAGGCCCATGAAGGACAAGAAGGTGATCGGGAGTAGTCAGCATGGATTTATGAAGGGGAAATGATGTCTGACCAACCTGATAGCCTTCTACGATGAGGTGACTGGCTTGGTGGATGAGGGGAGAGCAGTGGCTGTTGTTTATCTTGACTTTAGTAAGACTTTTGACACCGTCTCCCATAACATCCTCATAGACAAACTGATGAAGTACCAACTAGATAAGTGGACATTTGGGTGGACTGGAAACTGTGAAGTGACAGGCTCAAAGGGTTGTGATCAGAATCACAAAGTCTATCTGGAGGTTGGTTAACAGCAGTGTGGCAAAGAGGTTAATACTGGCTCAAATACTGATTAACATCTTCATTAATGACCTAGATGACAGGACAGAGTGTACCCTGTGTGTCAGCAAGGTCGTAGATGCTACAAAACTGGGAAGAGTGGCTGATACACCAGATGAGTGTGCTGCCATTCAGAGGGACTCCAACAGGCTGGAGAAATGGGCAGAGAGGAACCTCATGAAAAGGATCTGGGCATCTTAATGGATAACAAGTTGACCATGAGGCAGCAGTGTACCCTTGCCAAGGAAGGCCAACCCCCTACTGGGCTGATTCTTGTACAGGAGACAAAGCTTCTTTTAAGTTGCCCATTAAAAAGAACTTTATAATCTTGAATCTAAAAATTAGAACAGAATAGAATAGTTCCAGTTGGAAGGGACCTACAACAAACATCTAGTCCAACTGCCTGACCACTTCAGGGCTGACCAAAAGTTACAGCATGTTATTAAGGGCAATGTCCAAATGCCTCTTAAACACTGACAGGCATGGGGCATTGACCACCTCTCTAGGAAGACTGTTCCAGTGTTTGACCACCCTCTCGGTAGAGAAATGCTTCCTAATGTCAAGTCTGAACCTCCCCTGACGCAGCTTTGAACCATTCCCACGCATCCTGTCACTGGATACCAGGGAGATCAGCACCTCCCTCTCCACTTCCCCTCCTCAGGAAGCTGCAGAGAGCAATGAGGTCACCCCGCAGCCTCCTTTTCTCCAAACTAGACAAACCCAGATTCTTTAGCCGCTCCTCATAGGACATGCCTTCCAGCCCTTTCACCAGCTTTGTTGCCCTCCTCTGGACACATTCAAGGACCTTAACATCTTTTTTAAACTGTGGGGCCCAGAACTGCACACAGTGCTCAAGGTGAGGCCGCAACAATGCTAAATACAGAGGGATGATCACCTCTCTTGACCAGCTGGTTATGCTGTGTTTGATGCACCCCAGGATGTGGCTTGTCCTCTTGGCTGCCAGGGCACACTGCTGACTCATATTGAGCTTACCGTCAGCCAGCACCCCCAGATCCCTTTCTGCAGGGCTGCTCTCCAGCCACTCCTCTCCCAATCTATACTTGTGTCCAGCATTACTCCGTCCCAGGTGCAGAATCCGGCATTTGTACTTGTTAAATTTCATGCCACTGATGATTGCCCAATGCTCCAGTCTATCCAGATCCCTCTGCAAGGCCTCTTGTCCCTTGAGAGAGTCAACAGCACCTCCCAGTTTGGCATCATCAGCAAACTTACTAAGGGCGCATTCAACTCCTGCATCCAGATCGTTAATAAAAATATTGAACAGGACTGGCCCTAGAATTGAACCCTGAGGAACACTGCTGGTGACTGGTCGCCAGCCAGATGTACCCCATTCACTACAACCCTTTGAGCCTTGCTGTTCAGTCAGTTCTTCACCCAGCACACCATGTACCTGTTCATCTCACAGTTGGACAACTTGTCCAGAAGGGCGCTGTGAGGGACAGTATCAAAAGCCTTACTGGAGACCCTAAGGCCCAGGGTTTTTTAAGTAAGTTTCATGAATTTCACCTAGAAGCAGAAAAGAAGTAACCGTCAAACAAATGTGTAGTGGCATTACATGCCCTGCAGTTCATTCCAATAAAGAAGTGATCTTCTGAAATTCACTCATGAATTCAGAAAGTTCCTATATACATCCTAGGGTTTTAACAAGACAGAAATGCAATTACATGGACCTCAACTCCAAAATAAATTTGCTACATCCATGTGCATACCTACTCATTTATTAGGGTGCATACAGTAGAACTTTAATTTGTGAAGTGAGTGTGGTGGGTTGACCTTGACTGGCCACCAGGTGCCCACCAACCCGCTCTCTCACTCTGCCTTCTCTGCAGGACAGGGGGAGAATATAAGATGAAAAACTCATGGGTTGAGATAAAGGCAGTGTAATGAAGAAAAGCAAAGGCAGCGCTAATAACTACTGTGAGATGAAGTGCTACTAGATACATGATGGTTATATTGGTTTTCCCCAAACCAGTTTTCACACAACTTAAAGGTAATGTATAACGGACCACCAAGGCATTACCAAGGTTACACATTCAAAGAAGATGAATTTTTGTAAATACTGTGTCTTCAGCTGCTGTTGTTGTGTTATCAGGAGAGCTAATAAAACTGGCTAGTAGGCAGAGCTCAGCCTATTTGAGCTATTGCCTGCTAGAGCCTTTGAATCCTAAGGTTTTGTCTCTTGTCCTGGGCCTGTCCTGACAAGTAGCTTAAAGAGACCCTCCCTGCTGGGAATACCAGGTCTGGTCCCCAAGCCCCTGCAGGTGTGTCTGCAGAGGATGGTGTTAAAGTTCTGCAGTGTTGTGCAGAACATATACAACTGAGGATGAGAGATGGTTACTGGGTGAGATACGGGAGAAGACTCAAGCCTCAATAGAGCAGGTTTGTCATTGTATGGAGGCTCTAGAAAGGGCAGGCTCTGTTTCACCTCCCTGTTCTCCCCCTACTACTATTCTTTTGCATGGTGGTGTTTTTCCCCTGCTTGTTCTCTCCCTCCCCATTTACTGGGGATATGGAACCCTCCCTCTCTTTTTGCATTTCTTATGGCGGTTTTCTTGGAGGGTTGGGATAGTGCTTCTCCCAGTGATTGCGCAAAGGTCAGCTTTATTTTGTCCCATTTAGGGGGCAAGGCCTTACAGTGGGCTAGGTCTTTGCATGCTCAAGGAGATGGGGTTTTGGATGGTTCTACCTCCTTGCTTGCGAGGATGATGGATTTCTTTGGGGAACTTGTGCTTCAACCTCATTTTCTAACCCTCTGCTCAGTCTGCACCAGAGGGGGCAGAGTGTGGCAGAAAGTACACCGCGGATTTCCCGAGTTTATCTCACTAGAGATAAGCCTGGGGGCAGCAAGCCAATGCTTGAGGGACAGTGTGCTAGTGAGGTCCCACGGTCTGCCATCTCAGCGGAGTTAGGGGATGGAGATCCACGTGGCAGCAAAGATGCAAGGGTTATTGATGTGTTAGAAACCACGGAAGTGCCTGACAACAGTCACATAGGAATTAAGGCTTGTCCCCCCAAAAAGGTGGCAGGATCAATGGCCCAACTGAACTGCATCTACACCAATGCACGCAGCATGGGCAACAAACAGGAGGAGTTGGAAGCCACTGTGCAGCTGGAAAACTATGATGTAGTTGCAATCACAGAAACGTAGTGGGATGACTCACACAACTGGAGTGCTGCAATGGATGGCTATAAACTCTTCAGAAGGGATAGGCAAGGAAGGAGAGGCGGTGGGGTAGCCCTGTATGTTAAGGAGTGTTTTGACTGTGTAGAGCTTGGCAATGGTGATGAAAGGGTTGAGTGTTTATGGGTAAGAATCAGGGGAAAGGCCAAAAAGGCAGACATCATGGTGGGAGTCTGTTATAGACCACCCAACCAGGATGAAGAGGCAGATGAAATATTCTATAAGCAGCTAGGAGAAGTCTCAGGATTGCTAGCCCTTGTCCTCGTGAGGGACTTCAACTTACCAGATGTCTGCTAGAAATACAATACAGCAGAGAGGAAACAGTCCAGGAGGTTCCTAGAGTGTGTGGAAGATAACTTCCTGACATAGTTGGTGAGTGAGCCAACTAGGAAAGGTGCCCCACTGGACCTGTTGTTCCCGAACAGAGAAGGACTTGTGGGTGATGTGATGGTTGGAGGCCGTCTTGGGCATAGCGATCATGAAATGCTAAAGTTTTTGATTCTCAGAGAAGTAAGGAGGGGGGTTAGCAGAACTGCCATCTTGGATTTCCAGAGGGCAAATTTTGGCCTGTTTAGGGGCCTGGTTGACAGAGTCCTTTGGGAGGCAGTCCTGAAGGGCAAAGGAGCCCAGGAAGGCTGGACATTCTTCAAGGAAATCTTAAAGGCACAGGAGCAGGCCATCCCCATGTGCCGAAAGATGAGCCAGCAGGGAAGAAGACCAGCCTGGCTGAACAGAGAGCTTTGGCTGGAACTCAGGAAAAAAAAAGAGAGTTTATGACCTTTGGAAGAAGGGGCAGGCAACTCAGGAGGACTACAAAGATGTTGTGAGGTTATGCAGGGAGAAAATTAGAAGGGCCAAAGCCCAACTAGAACTTAATCTGGCTACTGCTGTAAAAGACAATAAAAAATGTTTCTATAAATACATTAGCAACAAAAGGAGGGCTAAGGAGAATCTCCATCCTTTATTGGATGTGGGGGGAAACATAGTGACAAAGGATGAGGAAAAGGCTGAGGTACTTCTTTGCCTCAGTCTTTAATAGTAAGACCAGTTGTTCTCGGGGTACCCAGTCCCCTGAGCTGGAAGACAGGGACAAGGAGCAGGATGAAGCCCCCATAATCCAAGGGGAAATGGTTAGTGACCTGCTATACCATTTAGACATACACAAGTCTATGGGGCCAGATGGGATCTAGCCAAGGGTATGGAGGGAGCTGGTGGAAGTGCTCACCAAGCCACTTTCCATCATTTATCAACAGTCCTGGCTAACCGGGGAGGTCCCAGTTGACTGGAGGTTAGCAAATGTGACACCCATCTATAAGAAGGGCCAGAAGGAGGATCTGTGGAACTACAGGCCTGTCAGTCTGACCTTGGTGCTGGGGAAGGTTATGGAGCAGATCATCTTGAGTGCCATCACACAGCACGTACAGGACAAGCAGGTGATCAGGCCCAGTCAGCATAGGTTTATGAAAGGCAGGTCCTGCTTGACCAACCTGATCTTCTTCTATGACAAGGTGACCTGCTTAGTGGATGAGGGAAAGGCTGTGGATGTTGTTTACCTGGACTTCAGTAAAGCCTTTGACATCGTTTCCTACAGCATTCTCCTGGAGAAACTGGCTGCTCATGGCTTGGACGGGCATACTCTTTGCTGGGTAAAAACCTGGCTGGATGGCTGGACCCAAAGAGTTGTGGTGAATGGAGTTAAATCCAGTTGGTGGCCGGTCACAAGTGGTGTTCCCCAGGGCTCAGTATTGGGGCCAGTTCTGTTTAATATCTTTATCAATGATCTGGACGAGGGGATCGAGTGCACCCTCAGTAAGTTTGCAGATGACACCAATTTGGGAGGGAGGGTTGATCTGCTTGAGGGTAGGAAGGTTCTACAGAGGGATCTGGACAGGCTGGATTGATGGGCTGAGGCCAATTGTATGAAGTTCAGCAAGGCCAAGTGCCGGGTCCTGCACTTCGGTCACAGCAACCCCATGCAGTGCTACAGGCTTGGGGAAGAGCAGGTGGAAAGCTGCCTGGCGGAAAACAACCTGGGGGTGCTGGTTGACAGCCGGCTGAATATGAACCAGCAGTGTGCCCAGGTGGCCAAAAAGGTCAATAGCATCCTGGCTTGTATCAGAAATAGTGTGGCCAGCAGGACTAGGGAAGTGATCGTCCCCCTGTACTCGGCACTGGTGAGGCCGCACCTCTAATACTGTGTTCAGTTTTGGGCCCCTCACTACAAGAAAGACATTGAGTCCAAAGAAGGGCAACGAAGTTAGTGAAGGGTCTAGAGCACAAGTCTTATGAGGAGCGGCTGAGGGAACTGGGGTTGTTTAGCCTGGAGAAAAGGAGGCTGAGGGGAGACCTTATCACTCTCTATAACTACCTGAATAGTAGCAAGGTGGGTGTCAGTCTCTTTGCCCAAGTAACAAGAGGTAGGACAAGAGCAAACGGCCTCAAGTTGTGCCAGGGGAGGTTTAGATTGGATATTAGGAAAAATTTCTTCACTGAAAGGGTTCTCAAGCATTGGAACAGGCTGCCCAGGAAAGTGGTTGAGTCACCATCCCTGGAGCTATTTAAAAGATATATAGGTATGGCGCTTAGGGAGATGGTTTAGTGCTAGACTTGGCAGTGTTAGGTTTACAGTTGGACTCGATGATCTTAAAGGTCTTTTCCAACCCAAATGATTCCATGATTCTATGTCAATCCACATGTTGTCAGAGCTGAATTGTGGGGATGACCCTTTGTTACACCTCTATATTCTTGACTTGGCCAGTGACATCTGTAGAGATGTAGCCCGGGGGTTGGCGCTGTCAGATTTGCAGGCTTCCATTAAACATGCATGTGAAGGGGTGTAGCGCCTGCTCTTGCCTGGTTCTGCTCCGGCTTCGGGCCCCCGTTCCCCCTGGAGGCCCTCTCTGCTTAGCTGGGGGCGGAACAGGTATGGCGGTGGGGGAAGCAATGCAAATAGGGGCAGGGTTTGCCCGGTCCACTTCTCCCCCTGCTGAGGGCTCAGCAGAGAAGAGGGTTGGTTTGGCTACCTTCGGGGACAGTTGGGATTTTCTGCCCTTTTATGAATCGCCCCTTTCAGCACCTGCCATTGTGGAGTCAGGAAACTGAGGGGGAACCCACCATGGGGGCAAGGGGAGGGGGTCCCACTGAGTGGCAGACCCTGCTTCTGCAGCTCTCTATCACCTCAGGATGCTGGGAGTTTATTTCTTTTTCTGTCCTCTCTATGCCCTTTTATCCAATCATCCTGGGCATGCCTTGGTTAATCCGGCATGATCCAATGGTTCATTGTGATAGCATGTTTCCATACATTCTGTATGGTATGTCTAAATATTTTGATGGTTTTAATACTTTGTACCAGCTGTGGAAACTGGTTTGCTGCTAGGTGACTGTAAAAGTGAGATTTGGTAAATAATTATTAGAAATCTTATCCTAACACTATGATTGAAACAATAGACAAAAGTATAGCCAAGCAATTAACTAGTAGAGGTAGTTACTCATAAGTTTGGCAGTTCTTGGCTCTTATGACTAGATGCTCCTGTACACTAGATGAGAACAATGTTGAGACTGACCACATGTGATTGAAGCTGCGTTAAGCTTCAAGATCAAAGAACAAGGACAAGAACAAAGACTTTAAGGACAGCCAACAAGAACTTCAAATGGGTCGGTGGTCGTAAAAGCAGCCCTTCGACTCAAATGGATCCTTCATTGCGCATGATCGGATATAGGCAGTACTATGATAATCAGTTATAATAATTTTTATGTATATGTATACTAATCTGATTAATATGCAATTAGTTATTCTATATAACCTGTTAGTGCTAAAGCTGTGGTATGCACACTAGGTGGAACTATCCCCCGTGCATCCAGTGCTGCAATAAAGAATGCCTGCTTTCTAAAACTCCAAAATGAGTTTCTTCGACCGGCTTTTCAGTATCACTTCAACTGGCTTTTTGGTATCATTTTGGCGACCCAGATTGGACGAGGCTTCTGAGACTCGATGGACGTGGGATCGCAGGACCTCCAGCCAGCACCAAGATTTCTCGGGGAGACCCTTGATCCCGGTTCCCTGGGCTCACAAGCCAAGGCCACTGGTAAGATTTTTTTTAAAGGCATTCTTTTGATTAATCTGGTTCTGGTATTCTGGTCAGGTACTCTTACCTGTAAGCCTGGCTAAGAGAGGTCAGCAAGGAAGAGATATAAAAGGATCCTTAAAAATCTGGTATTCTGGTAGAAGTACTTCTCTGGTAAAGGGTATTCGTCTCGCTGGTTAAAGACAGAGATACCCATTTGGTTTGGTCTCGGTACTTTGATTAAGGCTTTGGGATTTGACTATTGATTTTGGATATGACCTCAGATCTCTGATTGATTCTGTTTGGTATTTTGACTTAGGCTTTGATATTTGATTTTCCGATTTTGATTTTTGTATACTGAAGGTGTTGATAATGGGAACAGGACAGTCAAGTGAACTCCCTAAAAAATCACCTCTGGGGTGTGTTTTAAAGCACTGGAAACAGCTGGGGGGTGTCCCGGGTGGTAACATGCGGAAAGAAGATTTGATTAAATATTGTAATCATTGGTGGCCTCTGTATAAGCTTGATGAAGGGGAAAAGTGGCCTGTGAATGGGACACTAAATTATAACACCATGTTACAACTTATGTTATTTTTGAGACGTGAGCAGAAATGGGATGAAGTTATGTATTGTGATTTGTTCTTTACCTTAAAGAATCATCCTGAGTGGCAAAAGGATTGCGGAATTAATATGCCACCCAGTGATCCTTTTGTGCTATCTTTAGAAAAAGAAGGAAACAAACAGGTGCTGTTTTGCATGTTGTATTGGGCAAAGATGTTTAAAGTTATACGAGCAAGAACGAGAGGATGATACTGAAATGATAATTGGATCTCAAAGGGCCCCACCTAGAGCTGCTCCCAGAAATAGTGATGAAAGAGAGCCCATGAATAGTCCTGTTGCAGGGAGAACAAGAGGTAAACACAGCGAAGTTATTCAAGATCCTCTTCGTCAGGCGCTTGGGACTGAGGATGTGGCAACTATTAAAGTACCCTTTTCTATTGTGGATTTAAATAATTGGAAAGTAGCAGCTGGGAGCTATTGAGAAAACCCTGATCAAACAGCCCACGCTTTTGAAACAATGATTCAGACTCAGGATCCTGATTGGAAAGACATACAAGTAATAATGGATGTACTTTTTGATAGTACAGAAAGAGATATGATCCGGAGGGCTGCTAAAACCCAGGTAGAAGCACAAGTGGCTTCTGGAGTATTATAGGGAACGGTGGAACAAAATTTTCCATCTACTGATCCCAAATGAGATCCTAATAATTTGGCTCAGAGAAGACTGCTAGATCAATATAAAAAATGGGTTCTATTCTGAATCAGAAATGCTATGCCTAAGGCGATTAACATGTCTAAATTATATGAAATTAAACAAGACAGAAAAGAGTCTCCCACTGAATTTCTAAGCAGATTAAAAGATGCTGCTAGGAAATATACTAATCTGGATCCTGAGTCTGAAGAAGGAAAAGCTCAATTGGCTCCTTTATTTATAGGACAATCCTCTGATGATATCAGAAGGAAATTACAAAAATTACAAGGAGCAGATTCTCGAGATTGGGGAAAATTATTAGAAGTTGCTTGGGTGGCATATAGAAATAGAGATGAATTACAGAGTAAAATGAATGCAAGGTTAGTAGCTGCTCTGGAAGTAGGAGCTGGTGTGGGACGAGGCAGAGGAGTTATTCCTCGAGGAAGGGGATGTGGTCGAGGAATGGGACGAGGGAGAGGAACTGGGTTGGGGTCACCAGTGGGATTAAACCAGCCCCTGGGACCGAATCAGTGTGAATACTGTAAACAAGAAGGACACTGGAAAGGGGAATGTCCCCTGAGACCTACAAGGTCACAAGTGATCCCAATTTCTCAGCAAGTTCCCCCTTTCTTGGGAAAGTAGCTGACGGGGACCGGAGGGGAGTCTCCCAGCAGAACTTCTGGTTACAGCTAACCTGGGAGAACAGAAAACTGAATTTTTAGTTGACACTGGAGCCACCTTTTCAGTTTTAAACACCTTGGGGGGGGGGGGGGGTAGTTCTGAAGAAATTAGTGTTGTTGGTGCGACAGGTGAACGAAAGACTAGACCCTTCTTTAAACCTTTGACCTTCTGCTAGGTGGAACTATCCCCCGTGCATCCAGCGCTGCAATAAATAATGCCTGCTTTCTAAAACTCCAAAACGAGTCTTAGAGAGTTTCTTCGACCGGCTTTTCGGTATCGTTTGGGCACAGAGACGAATTTACCTTCCTGCCGCTGAGGCGGGGGCTGCTCCTGCTCTCCCTCCTCCTGCCGCGGCCGGCTCTGGCGGCGGTAGTTGGCCAGGGTTCCAGGCTAGTGCCTGCCGGGTGTCCCCGAGCCATCTGCTGGCTGTTGGGGGCACTGCCGCCAGAAGTTAGGGATTTTTGCACGTCTTTGAGCAAAAGCAAGTAGCGACCCTACCCTCTGCCCCCCCCCCATCGGGTGTATCATTGGTCTATAGTGCTGTTACCAGACGCTCCTCTCCCCTTGGGTCGTATCTATCCTCTGTCACGGCCAGAGGTGGTGGCCTTGACAGCTTATAGTGAGGATGGCTCAGCCCAGGGTTTTATTCGATACTCCACTTCACCCCTTGGTGCCCTTGTATTTTTTGTAAAGAAGAAGGATGGAGACTTGAGGCCATGTGTGGACTACTGGGGATGGGGTGGAAATTGTAATGGAAATACCTTTAAATTGTCGTAACCCATACCACCACCCGAAACACCATCCTGAGCCTTGAAAAGCATGGTCTGTGGCAGCACAGCACCCCAGAAAGAATTGAGTCAGACAATGGGACTCATTTTCCTAAACAACCTCATAGACACCTGGGCCAAGGAACATGGTATTGATTGTATCACATCCCCTATCACGCACCAGCCTCTGGGAAGATTGAACGATACAATGGACTATTACAACTTATACTGAGAGCCATGGGTGCTGGGATATTCAAGCACTGGGATGCAAATTTAGCAGAAGCCATGTGGCTGATAACACCAGAGGATCTGCTAACTGACCTGGCCCTGCGCAAACAAAACCCCTGCCTACTGCAGAAGGAGATAAGGTCCCCGTACTGCACATAAGGAACTGGCTGGGAAAAATGGCATGGGTTACTCCTTTTCCTCAGGGACCCAATTGCAGTTGGTAGGTAATGCGGAAGGATGGGGAACTCCAATGTGTACCTGTGGCAGTACACCCACCCCAACAGGAAACAAAACCTCTCCAGGCAGGGAGGAGAGGAAAAAACCCCATACCCTAGAGGCCGCAGGTTGAAAATTGAACTGACCAATCGAGATGTGCCAGGTATACTGAAGTGACCTTTTGGCCAATAGGGATTAAATGACCACAGATCATATTCGACAAGGGTATAAAGGGGGTCCCGCTGCAGGACATTTTGAGTCAGTCCTCCTTGGAGCAGCAGGTCTGCAGTCAGGGACTCTCCCCTTGGGTCGGGATGCTGCCCGGGGTAACTCCTCGAGGTTGAGAGCCCTCATCTTTTAGGTGAGTGATATGCGCATTTTGCGTCATCATTTTAAATCTTAAGAATTCTTAAGTTGGCTGTGTAGTACTCATTCCCCTTACATCATTGAGCCTGTGGTTTACAAATGTTACTGGAGTTCTAACTAACTTTTTACTGAAGAATAAATCTGAGCTTTAACACCTGTTGGATTTGATTGTGCGTGCCTCTGTAACATTTTAAATTGGCATAGTCGGCAGGATGGTGTTAATAGAGGAATTATTATGGAAGCACGGCTGTAGCCCTTCCCCCCCAGAGATAGAATGGGCAAGGGAGCGGACGCGTCTATTGGAACGAAAGATTGAAATTATGCTGGCACAAGCAAAAAACCCCCCCCAGTATTACCCAAATCCGAAAGTTAATCATGGGTACGGACCCTGAGGATTGGGATGGGGACATCTGGGGAGACTCTGATGAAAACAGCTCTGAAGAGGTAGAGGAATTGGAGGAAAGGGACGTGCGACCCCTTATTAAAACAGAAAGGCACACGGGTCCACACGGTGGGAGCCCCCGAACCACTATTCGCACAACCCCTTGGTCGGGACCCGAACTCAGCGAGTTACAAGCTAAGTTTTCGTGCAAGCTGGGCGAAACCAAAACTGAAGCATTTGTGGAGAGTTTCTTTAATGGGGGAGATCGGATATTGTTGAGTGATGGCAAAGCGAGAGGTTACTGGGGACCGGGAGTGTTCCTGAGTGACGGACCGGTGGGTGATCAGTCGATAACGGCCCGAGTAGCTTACTGGGCTGGGGGTGTGGACCCCAGGGAGAGAGGAGAACCTATTACTATCCGGGTAAAGGGACTGTCGGAGTTAACGGAGGGAGTGCAAAAAGCCGCCTGTGTTCAGGCCATGTATGATAGAGGGCAGCAAGGGATACCGATGACTGCCCCGGTGGATCTCCGCCACCTCAGACCCCTTATTAGAGGTCTGCCGGACGCTTTAAAGATACACGTCCAGTCCGTCAGAGAAAGAATCCAGGGGGCCATTGAACGCAATCAGCAGAACCCCCAGAGGCCGCCCGCGCACGTGATGACCTGGGCGGAAGTACAGCACAGCATAGTAGTTCACGGGCGCGAGATGGGATGGGCGGAGCCGAGCGGTGGCACGGAGGGCAGCAGGAAGGTCCGCCCAGCCGGTTGTAAACCCCGCCCCGAGCGGTCTCGATCTCGCGGGCGGTCGGGTCGGAACTACGATCCCGGAAGGGACGCTCTCTGGCGGAAGGCACCGGCACTGGGGGCAGCCCGAGCCGTGCTGCACGGGCAGTCCACTGACGACATCCGGGAGTGGAATTGCTGGAGGGGAAAGCTAGAGACCAAAGGGAAGCGCCGGCAACCCCGCCCCCTCGGGAAGAGAAACGGGACCCTTTCGCGGCACTGCGAGAGGAACTGGAAGGGCTAATAAACTAGGAGCTGCGGTTTGGGGTTCAGGCCGCCCAGTCCGCATGGTGAATACCTGCCAATGGTCTGCTGATAAAGAGCCTTATATACGCATTCCTGTGGGTCCAAGACGGATAAGTTTAGAATTCTTAATCGATACAGGAGCCCAAATTAGTGTTTTAAGCGAACGACAAGCTAGTGAGCTGGGAATGAAACCATCGAGAAAGGCTATAAACATTATAGGAGTAACAGGGGCGACAGAAAAATGCCCCATAGCTCGAACCCAACTTTGGCTACCGGGGGAAAAAAGAATGACAGCTGTGGAGGTGGCTTTAAGCCCCTATGAGGGAAATATACTGGGATTTGATGTGCTGGCGGGCAAACAATGGTACCTACCCAATGGCAGGGTGTGGAGCTTCGGAGGCAGGGAGGCAGAGGCTATTCATGTGAGAACATTGCAGGTTGCTCCTGCACTACTGCAATCTAAAGTAACCTGTGTCCCTCAATACCCACTTCCAGCCGCGGCCAAATGGGGCATTTCGGAAGTAATTAATGATCTGGAGAAAAGAGAGATCATAAGTCGCACACATTCCCCTTATAATTCTTCTGTTTGGCCAGTCCGCAAATCAGATGGAAGGTGGCAACTAAGAATTGATTACAGGAGATTGAACGGTAATACCCCACCATTAACCGCTGCTGTTCCAAGTATTACCTCAGTAATAACAGCAATACAGGCTGTGGCCCACCCATGGATGGCTGCTTTAGATGTCAAGGATATGTTTTTTATGGTTCCCCTAAGGGAAGAGGACAAACCCCAGTTCGCCTTCACTTGGGAAGGGACACAATGCACTTTTAATCGACTTCCCCAGGGATATAAGCACTCCCCCACTATTGCCCACAATGCTTTAGCCAAGCTCCTTGATGCTGTGGAAGTAGCACTCCCCCATTATTGCCCACAATGCTTTAGCCAAGCTCCTTGATGCTGTGGAAGTACCATCAGGCGTTCACATATATCAATATATAGATGATATCCTCGTCGGTGGGGATAACAAGGAACAGGTAGGGCAAGTGGCTGAGGCCATCTGGAATCTGTCAGTCAAGAATGGGCTAGACGTTCCATCTTCTAAATGTCAAGGTCCTGGACAAGAAGTCAAATTCCTGGGGGCATGGTGGATAGCTGGAGCAGTTGCGGTACCTGACGACACTCTATCAGCTATTGAAAAGGGACAGACTCCAGGCAATAAAACGGAGTTACAACAGCTGTTAGGTACTTTGGGCTACTGGAGAAAACATATACCAGGGTTTTCAGTGATTGCCCACCCTCTCTATGACTTGCCCCGAAAGAATAGGAAATGGGATTGGACTTTGCAACATACGGAAGCCCTTAACACTCTGAAGGATGAGCTTAAGGCTTATCAGAGACTAGGCCCATTGCACCAGCGAGATCCATTAAGGGTGGAATGGGGATTCACTGAACATGCCTCATACTGTGGCGTGTTTCAAAAGGGGCCACAGGGACCAGCTAGACCGTTATTATTCTCTTCCACTGCATTTAAAGAGACTGAGCAACGATATTCAGATTGGGAGAAGGGGGTCCTTTCCCTCACTAGAGCAGTTAAGGAGGCTGAAAAGCTGCGTACCTCACAGGATGTTATAGTACAGGGTCCTTTCCCTCTCTTAAATTCAATCCTCAGTGGGTCACCTCCTCCCGAGGGAGTAGCCCAAAAGGCCACAGTTAGGAAATGGTATGCATACCTAGAAGGGATAAGCCAATTGCTCCCACTAAAGGAGGGTCCGACTAAGGTTTTCAAACTACAGCAACCTGTGAACCCCGATCCGACCTTGTTGGGTCGACCTTATAAACCTTCTCTGATTGAGGAGGCACCCGAATTTGTGGCAGGCTCAGATGTGCAGGGAGTGTGGTTCACTGATGCATCTGCCCATCGAGTGAGATCAAAGTGGCACTATAAAGCAGTGGCATTGGAAATTGGTACTGGGAAGACAGTCGAGGAAGAGGGTGAAGGTAGTGCACAAGTAGGAGAACTACGGGCTTTATTACTGGCCATAGAGAATGGTGCTACCATCATCTATACTGACTCTTACGCAACCTTTAAGGGCGCTACAGAGTGGATATGTCAGTGGGAATCTAGTAAGTGGGAAGTAGGTCGTGTGAAAGTGTGGAGGACAGAGGACTGGCAACGTCTCCTGGCAATAGGGAGATCCCGACCTTTACAGGTGGGATGGGTGAAGGGACATGCTTGGCATAGAACCCCAGCTGCGAAATGGAATCAACAGGTGGACCACCTGGCCCAAATCAGGATGGTCACCAGTGAGAAGGAAGATTGGGATAGACTAGCTGAATGGTTGCATATGAAGCGAGGCCACTCAGGGAAAGCAGGTCTCTATTATGAATGCCTATCTCAGGGTTGGCCAGTGTCTATGAAAACCTGTGAAGCAATTCTCACAGCTTGCCCGCAATGCCAAATAAGGCTTAAGGCTAATCACCCAAACCAAGCTCCGGCCCAGCATATCAGACAAGGCAAGGCTCTTTGGAGCACGTGGCAGGTGGATTACATTGGTCCTCTGAAACCATCCCATGGGAGGAAATATATTTTGGTAGGAGTGGAGGTAGTATCAGGATTGTCTATGGCAACGGCTGTTGGCACGGCTGCTGGAGACCAGACAGTCCAGCCTTTGCGAGAATGGTTTGGTATTCTACCTATTCCTGAATGTATTCAAAGTGATAATGGGTCGAATTTCACAGCCACAGTGGTACAAGACTGGGCGCAAGGGGAAGGCATCAAATGGGTGTTTCACACCCCATATTACCCCCAAGCTAATGGTATAGTTGAGCAAACCAATGGCTTGATCAAAAAACATGCTGATGTCTCACGCCATAACTGGGACACACGTTTACCACAGGCAGTTTTTACTGTTAATAACCGATGGGGAAATTATGGTAGTCCAAAAATTCAAGCATTTGGTCCTACAGGACCATTAAGGGGCAAGGACTCTATACCAGACGACCAGAGACACCAGTTCCCACTGGAGACATATGTGGGCCAACCTGTCATGGTGAAACTGCCCTCCATTGGTATTGTTCCTATGACCTTAGCAAAACCCAGAGGCCTGTATGGCTGGGAAGCCTTAGACGGGAGCGGAAAGACTCACCGCATCAGTCCCCGGTGGATAATCCTAGACTTCTAACCCTGTGACCCGGTTTTAAGACCAAGGCCTAGTTTGAGCTTTTTTACAGGACCATGAAGGAACGAGCCATTCCAGTGCTTCTACCAGTAGTGCTGATGGTGGCAGGCGTGGATGGTGAAGATCTGGATGATAATGTCGTGGCAAAAATGATGGACATCAATATATCGTGAGCCCTTGAGCTCACATGGGAGCAATGTAACAATTATAGTTGGAGGTTCAGATTGGATGGGGGAGGAGGTTATACTCATGTTGTTTGTAGTTGGTCACCAGATGCGACTATACCCTCCAACTAGCCCATGAGATCACAGGGTGGAGTTGGAACGGTACTACATCATGCCCTGAAATTCCATAGGGGGACGATGTATGATACCCAAGAAAAAACCAACAGAGCACTCTAGAACTGAGTTTACAGCTATCAACCTTAGCCAATGCTACATCTAACAATTTGGGGACTCTCAAACAATCGGTTATAACATACTGGTAAAATGACTACCAAAATCGGGCTGTATTGGATTTGATGCTAATGAAAGAGAAGGGTGTATGTGAAGTTTTGTACCTGTCAATGGACAACTGCTGTGTTCACTCCAAATGCGTCAATGTAGCTTCAAGATCAAATCAACAAAAGAAAGTGGTGAGACTCAGAGGCAATTGCTTCTGCACCAGGGTCTAACTGGCTGCGAAAGGTTATGTTACATTCAGATTTTCTTTGATGGGGTGGATGACCAGCCTTCTCCAATCTTTAATAATGCTTGTAGTTATGATTATTGTTATCTGTATTGCAATAATTGTATCAGACACGTGGTAGTGAAGCCTGTACTAACGATTAAGTATACTCCCTTAGGACCTGTTCATGCACTGGATATTCCTGTGTCAGATATTCCACTTTAATTCTAGACCAGAATGGAATGATGGCCCACAATGAGCATCAAATTCATCAGACTGCGCTCCCTTTTAAATTTGGAGGCAAGAGGTGACTGTACCACCACTCCAAGGAAACCAGTCAAATCATGACTATGGTCACGGGGTGGATTGTGTGGCAGTACACTCCCCCACACCCAACAGGAAACAAAACTTCTCCAGGCAGGGAGAAGAAAAAAAAAACCCAAACCCTAGAGGCCGCAGGTTGAAATTTGAACTGGCCAGTCGAGATGCACCAGGTACACTGAAGTGACCTTTTGGCCAATAGGGATTAAAATAACCACAGATCAGATTTGACAAGGGTATAAATGGGGTCCCACTGGAGGACATTTTGAGTCAGTCCTCCTCGGAGCAGCGGGTTTGCATTCGGGACTCTCCCCTTAGGTCGGGACACCGCCCGAGGTAATTCCTCGAGGTTGAGAGCCCTCATCTTTTAGGTGAGTGATATGCGCATTTTGAGTCATCATTTTTAAATCTTAAGAATTCTTAAGTCGGCTGTGTAGTACTCATTCCCCTTACATCATTGATCCTGCGGTTCAGAAATGTTACCAGAGTTCTAACTAACTTTTTACTGAAGAATAAATCTGACTTTTAACACCTGTTGAATTTGATTGTGTGAGCCTCCGTAACAATGGGACAATTACATGCTGATTATGCGGGCAATAGTAACTTATTGGTCTACACAACTGTATTGTAACATATATAAACCCTGCTTTCCTCTGTATCAGGGTCCTCCATGCATTAGTCTGGGGCACCCCTGTGTGCATAGCTAAAATAAGAGAATAAATTCCCTTGGCAATTCTATGGTAAGCATCCTTGTCTCCCTCTTCAGCTGGCGAAGAACTGACTTTTACACCCCTGATGACTCCCTTGAGCCATTTCCCTTGAGCGGTTGTAGCATATACGTTTGCTTCTTCAAGCGCAGCTGGAAAAAGCAAAGGCTGCTTACAAAGACTACGCAGATAGATGTTGGTGACCAGCACCAGACTTTGCAGTTGGGGACTATGTTCTGTTATCTGGTGAACATGTTCGTTTGGTGCGGTTTTTTTCTAATTTAGACTACTGTTATCTTGGCCTATATAAAATCGCACCCAGGTTAGTCCAGTCGTGTTTTTTCTGCAGCTTCCACGTGCTCTCAAGATTCACCCTGTTGTTCACATCTCCCTATTATAGAATCATAGAATCATTTCGGTTGGAAAAGACCTTCAAGATCATCGAGTCCAAAATTTTAAAACCCATTCACCCAGATCCCTTCTAGCAGCAACCTTGACCTCCGCCTCCAATTACAGTCCAGGGCCAGAGAGAATATCACATCTGGGCTATTTTGGATTTCAGGATATCCTGGGGTACCCTGCAGTATTTGATTGATTGGGCAGGGTATGGCCCAGAGGACCATTCCTGGGAGCTGTGTCAGAGGTGCATACCCCAGCTAAGGTTCAGGCTTTTCATATCCATTATCCTGCTAAGCCAGGTCCACTGGAGGGTGTGGGGGCACACCCTTGGTGAGGGGGTGGGGATGGTGTCAGGTTTATGCTTGTAGGTGTTCAAAGGAGATGATGTCTACATGTGCCCTTGGTTTGTTATCAGAAGAGCTAATAAAACTGGCTAGCAGGCAGAGGTCAGCATCTTTGAACTATTACTTGCCTAGAGTCTTTGAATCGTATGTCTTTGTCTCTCATTTTGGGCCTGCCCTGACAATTATAGATTTTTGGCTAACAGAACAGAGCAGAAGTTGTACTGTACAAATTAGAATTATCTGGAACTTTTTTCCTTTCACCCTTGTTCCAAAAGCAACATTAAATAAGTGGTTTATCTCGCAAAAAGAAAGATTAGTCACTTAATGTTTCTGAAACCACAGATAACCCAATGTGAGAAGACTTAAGTATACAAGAAGTTCACATCTGCAGCTTTAAAACAGTGACTTGAGAAACAGCAAGAGTCATCCCTCACCTTGATTCTGCTGACAGCCTCTTGTGCCTGCATCATTCTCACATTCTTGGAGGGAGTTTTGTCAGAAAGGAGTTGAGTGGAGCCGAGGTAATTGGCAGCAAAAATTATTCCATCAATCAAGTCTTCAGGATCACAAGGTCCAGGAACTCCAAATACAGGGGGGAAAAATCACATTAAACCATGGTAAAAAAAAAATAATATTCTGACTACTTGAGCCTGTACCTAAGAGCTGTAAATGCTCCTCTGAACTACTTCACTTTAGCATGATGGCATGACAAACAGTACTTTTAATCAAGGCATACAAAACACCGAGCATGTCTTCTCAATACCTCTCCAGCAGAAACTAATTGCTAATTCAATTTCTCACAATAGATCATTCTCCTATAAGGCAGGGTTCACTCTAGAGCAAAATAACCTCTTTAGTTTTGTTCTTACATAGAAACAAGAATATTTAAATTGTTCGCTCAGCACTTGGAACAGGTAGTGGAATCTCCTCAAGAGTGCTTTACAATTATGATACACCCCCCCCCCCCCCATAATAGAGGCGATCAATATTATCAAAATCACACTCGTTCCCAACAAGGGTATTGTGTTGGGGTGGGGAGGTGTTAAACAAAAAGATTTTGATGGTAAATATACAGAACAAGGGCTCTTGTGTTTGGAAAAAGCTACCGTCTTAGTCCTGCAAGATACTTAATGACTTCAGCTCTCATCAGCTTCTGTGTAAAGTTAAAAGTTAAAGTAAAAATCACCTCACAAGTCAGTACAGAGAAACATGTATAAAATACAGGTTTTCAGGTGTTTGGGAATTATATCTGCAGAAGACAGGGCTTTTCTCTATATGTTAAAATTCTCATGATCTGAGAAAAAGGAAGGTTTATGCAAGAAGCTTCTTGTTTTGCTACAAGTAAGAAAAAAAATATCTATGTTCAAGGCCAGTGAAAATGTACAGATAATCATCATTTGAGCAAATTTGAGAGAATTGGTAAAATTGTCTATATTTTATCAAGAAGTATAAACTGGTTTTGCTCTCTATTTTGCTAGGAACAAAACCTGATCCTTTTAGAACAGAGTTTTTAGTCAACTCGAATTAGCCTGAGATTTAAGAGGTGCTAAAGCCTGAAGTTGAACATAACACAAAAATGCCAATTTTCTTCTAATTCACCAAAGATGACATTAACAAGGACTGAGAACTTTGCCCCCAAAAGAATATGTCATTATTAAGTTAATAAAGAAATTAGTAGCTAGAGCTAAATCTTAATCACACTCATAATACACACACAGATATGAGTAAATACACAAACTTTATCATGAAGCTTTCCCAATTTATGGCTTCTTTATAGATGAAAGTTTATGACTACTGATTTTGAGGTACCTTAAGTGTGCTCAATCTGTTCAGATACTACATAAATGGACACCCCAAAAAAATGAAAGTAATTATGGTCACTAGTCACTTTCAAGAATGAAACCCAAAGGAATGGAATTTATATTGTTAGGGCTGCAGGCAAATGATTGGGCCACTGATTAGGCTGTGGCCCAAGGTTCAGCTAATTGAACAGGATGTGGAAAACTACTGGCCGTGACAGGTAACAGAGTGAGAAGCTGCCAAAAGTTAAAGGCAGCGCCATGGGGGATGGCTGGATTGCACTGGTGGTTAAGGGGGAGCTACGTGAGACTTCACAGACACCTGACAGGGAGCATTGGGGGCCTTTGGGGGAGTAGAATCTTGCAAGGCCAGCAGTGCCTGGGTAACTGTAGCATATAAGGCTGAGTGTCTAGAGACTGGTATCAGAAATACCAAATTTGGGTACAGATGTAGCAAAATGGACCAGTGGGGAAAAAGTAGAGGTGGGTTGTTTATTTGGGAGGAGACCAGGGTGGAGAATGGGGGGGATCAAGGTAGATGGGGAGGGGAAGTACAAGCATGGGAAAATGAAGAAAAGAGGGGATAGAAGAGGCTGGTCGCATGTAAGCAGGCTGCTAGTCAGTACACTTGTTTGACTGAGCCTTGTGCCTGATCACTGCAGTCTGTCCTGTCTTCTTATTAAATCCTTTTTCTTAATTCATTTTTCTGTGTGCTCTCACCCTCTATCCTATGTGAGCGCTGCAAGGTCTAAGTGCCAGCAACTGGAGGAATCAGGGTGTTTATATTTCCTTAATGAATTTTAATACTCTGTGTGTGTGAGTGTGTAATTTGCTAGCAAACATCAAGCTGGACTAGCTGGCAAGTAGGAGACCTGCATCTGGAAAGACTCAAGGTGTGGGTGAGGGGCCCCAAGTCTAGGCATGGATATTAGAAAGGGAGATACAAGGATGACAAAAAGGACGGCCAAGCAGCGGGAAAAAGGATAATAAAGTATGTAAATCATGCGACCTGTGGTGTTTGTGGCCCCCCATTGGGCAACCCTGTGCTTGATCAGTCACTGCAGTCTAAATCTGGACAATGAACAAAACTTGTTGTTCTGACCATATGATACATGTCAAACCTGATTCCATGATCAGGACAACTGGGGGGGTTAGGGTGCTTTCCCTGGCTATCAGGGGAACACCCAGATGGGATAGAGTAAGCATCCTGATATCACTATGTTGGTGCCTGTTCCAGGCCTGACAGCATCAGCATCTTACCAACCACTTCCAACCAACCACATAGCATCTAGAAGTGCTACATATTGGCATATTATTGCTCAAGCCCTGAAACTATACAGTATTTTAATTGCCGATATTTGTAACACTATGCATAAAGGCCTTATCACTACTTCCATTACCAAACCCTTTATAGCATAGTTCTTGATCAAAATACAAAATCTTAAACATAGGGTGAAAGAGGTACAGATAAGACTGGAAGCATATTCAAAAGCAGAGAGGAACATGTTTTATTTTTATGAGATGTGAACACACTTGCAGAACAACAGTATTGTTCTTCACAAGTCCCCTTCTGTACATTATGTTAGAGTATGAAATTATCTGCTGAATAAAAGTGTAGTGCAGGTGAAAGTTTTTCTCAGACTATCAATTACCTGCATAAAAATAGTGTGTTCAATGTTTTAAGCAACTGCCCACTGGACCAATATCTCAGAGAATGCTAAGAGATTTTTTTTATTTCTTGGGGGGCAGGGTCACACTTTAAGATGGTCCATGACAGAGAGAGGGCTGTCTACCAGAGACAGATCCTTCATTGGTTTGAATTTCCAAACCTCAGCTAGTTTCAAAGCAATCTTATGTAATTTACACCAGTTCATCCGGTCACAGGTTCTAAAATATACAACATATACTTTTAAAGACTAAACCAATGCTAAAATTTACAGTCTAAAGACAGTACACTGTAAAGCAGTCAAGGAATTCGAAGACATTCCAAATTAAATGACATCAGCTTTTTTTTTTCCATTCTATAAAGCATAAGGGTTATTTAATCAGAGGATAAGTACCTGAAAATCAGTGCAAGTTTCCTCCTACTTGCCTGCCAATTAAATCTCAGGTTTGTGGAGATTTTGACTGTTTTGTCTAACCTCTATTCCTTATCAGACAACAAATTACTCTCTACACACATATTCACATACATTATGAATTCCACGGTGTTTTTTTTTAATCAGTGATTTAAATGATATCGATAACAACCCAGTAGAAAGGTGGCAGGAGCCATCAATAAAATGTTACAAAATAAGAGAGAGATTTTACTCAACTTCCAAAAAAGCCTACTAGGGTTTAATTCAAGTTCCAGGTTGGACACAGTTTAATCTAAATCAGTTCATCCAACCTTAGCAAGTTTTATGTTCTGCACATAAAAATAAAGTTCTATACATTAAAAACATTGGAGTTCTTCATATGATGAAAAAAAATTAAGTTATGAAATATATCTTACCTTCAACATATGTTGGGAAAGAAGCCAAGCTTTTTCCGGACTGTAATCAAGACAAATAGGATTTCAAACAGAACAAAGTATGCTTAAATACACATTAAAAATTCCTCCATAAAAATGAAATCACAGTAATAGTTATTAGCAAAAGATGGTGAGAGTTTATTAGGAAAATATTTTCTTTTAAATTAAAAGTCTGACCAATTATTAGAGGGTTATTATCCCTAAATATGGTATATTCTATTAACACGTTCATCAAGCAGGCAACACACTACATTATTTTGATTTAGCTCTTGGTGTTTGGCAACATGCTTCCTGACTACTAATTAGTGCTGTGCTCTCTTTAACAAACAGAAATATAGGAAAATACATAATCTCTCAAAGACATTTTCCAAATAAATACATATGGAGATATTTAAAATGGACCAATACTATTATTATTCATGACAAAAAGCATTGACCTGCTCTGTTAATTATGAACCAAATTTAATTACTTATTAGGATTGTTCTTGACAGGCTATGTAGCCACCTATATCTGCTGGAGTAAATGCATTTAATAACAGTCCTACACTGATTATGTTTATACTGTAATAAGCACAAAAGCACATATAAACGTGCGTGATTTAGACAATGAAAACTGCAAGCAAGGCATTTATTCCTTGTTTGTTTAATCAAGTAAAGTCTCACTTTCATGAAAGGTGGACTAATAGAAAAAACCCCAAAATGTCCATCCTACATTTGTAAACACACAGATTAAAATAATGCCTCATTTCCAATTGTAATTTTCTATGAAAGACTCTGTGGTAACAGTATAAACATCTAGAAATTATAACTTCAGGAAGACTCACCATTTTGTTATATTCAACAATATATAGATATGGGAGAATTTACTAAAGACAACTTTGTATAAAAAAACATGGTAATAGGTATACTAAAGCATATGCTGCTATTAAACCTTTTTGAAATAAAAGTTTTGGATAAGCCAAGCATTACAAGATGTTGACAAACCTGAACCTCATTCTACAATGCATTAAATTTGGAGCAACTCCTATATATATATATCAAAACAAGATTCATGTATGATCAGGATAAAGTCCAGTGTCTCAGAAGAGGTTCAGTTGCATTTACGTATTCACATATATACCAAGTCATTTTCCTTTATGATAGGCAGTTTAACAGGTTCTGTATGCTTGTGACAAATCAATCACTTGGGAAGTGCACACTTACGTGACAGGTAAATGACTAATCCAGTGAGTCTTTTCCATTTATTTTTACAAGGATGCGAGGAAATAAGTAATATTTTTCATACTACTACACTGTCCTCACTGTAAAATAATTGGTGGCAGAAAAACAAAAGGCGCATGAAACAGAAAACAGAGCCTAGAGAACCTTAAAATACTTGGCCTTTCCTCATGAAAGAGAGTTGCTGAGTTGTCCAGCAAAACCATGAAAGATCTTGTGGTGGATTTGGCAGTGTTAGGTTTATGGTTGGACTCAATGATCTTAAAAGTCTTTTCCAACCTAAATGATTCTATGATTCTTCTCAGAGACAATAACAGCAGAGAGAAATTTGTGACTAAGTAATGACTGCCTGCTGTCAAAACGGTTAAGGGAAATCAAGTGCTGAGAGAACACAAGCATTTATTTTCAAATCAGGATTGGCTGTTCTTTGGCTATTCAATTTGTTGTGATGACTTTATTTTTACTGTACCACCTATCCCCACTTCAATAATTGCATGCAATTGCTGCTACTGTGATGCTAGCAGAGATTCAATTAGCTGGATTCTGACAGGCCTAGAGAACAAAACAACTGTACACTTCCAAAAAATCAGAGGCAGCTTATCCACATAAGTATCCTTTTCAAAGCATACATATAATTTTTTTAAAAGACTCAAGGCCTAACCAAATTTTATGTATATAATTACAGGTTTGACAGATATTCAGTAATCTGACTAGCCAATAAAACTTAATTTCAGGATAAAGCTGTGTAAACTAACATCAAATTAATGTTTTTATTAGAAAGGCTCTACACAGACAATTTTTTTCATTCATTATCCATGTCAAGAAACACTGATAAAACTAAAGCAATAACAAGGTATCAGATAACATTATTGAAAAAGGGAAATAAATTTTTAATTATATATCCATGAGTAATAAAAAAATAGGTCATTAATGTTGAATTACTGTTTTTTTCCATCAACTGAACACTGTAAAATTTACATTTTAAATAAAGGTTTTGTTAAGACCTAAAAGTGTTTCCCAAAAATGATGAGGCTTTGTCATTATTATTTTTGTAAGGGAGGTTCTAAACCATGCAGTGTTGCTTATTTGTGTGGAAAAAACCCCAGCACCCCACAACACATCTGACTGAAATTACTCTGAAATTTATTACTTTTAACACTGTATGTAATCACATATTGAAAACTAAAATGGGTAGCATCTTGTTTATTTTTTCCTTTGAGTAAGATTAATGATATCTAACAACTGTCAGCCTTTAGAATTGTCATAAAGCAACTACATTTGTAAACTTAATAAAGCCAGAGGCTTTAGCAAGCTAAAGAACATTGTAGATGAAATCATAATGACACAATCCAATACTGTTGAAGGCTTTGGTGCAGGATAAATTAAGGACAAAATTCCCATGTCTTCTGAAAGCTTCCATCCCCTTCTAAATGCAAGCATAGATTTAAATTAATATATATACACAGGGTACAAGCTTTTTTTCCTCCTAGATGATAAAGAAGAAGAAAAAAAAAAAGAATGGACTAAGTCTTGTTTAAATTTCAACCAATATTTCTGGTTACAGTAGATTGGTTTATCCATTTGTAGAAGATATCATGCTGTTAGCTGATAGCTATGCACAAGTTATCTATCAGCAACCGTGTCTACTTGCTTACAGATCTCTGTTAACAAATCTAACATTGAAGTTTGAAAAAAAAAATTCTCATCTCATCTCAGTGAGATGAGAAGCATTTCTCATCTCATCTCAGTGGAACTACTGCAGTGTGGAAACCTGCCAGGTACAGGCCTTGAAAAAAAAAAAAAGAAGTGTATAGCTTGCTTTCAAGGAGCCCAGAGTCAGAACTCCTAGATTCTAGTTTCAGTTCTGCCTGTGAATCATTGGCGGGCTATTGAGAAATCACTTACTTGTTCCTATGGGTCAGTTTGCCCATCAGTAAAATAGTAGGCAGCATTAAATTACTACACTGGAAGGGCCTATTCACCTGGCTGAGAAATGTTATTTTCTTTATGGCAAGATATTCTGCAGAGACAAGGAAGAGGGCTAGCTCCTCTTGCCTTGAATACAGAGGTGACGTTGGCAGCTGTTCCTCAATAAATCAATACCCTCTAGCCTGTCAAACAAGTGTTGTTGTGGCCAAACACGGAGTAAGAAATGCCCTCACAAATGGTCTTAGATATAGTACGTTATGCATTCAGTCAGACAGGGAGGCAAGCACAAAGGAAAAATGTCAAATCAGTTTTTTCTTTTTGTTACTGTTTTGGTACAAGAGTGGAGATTAAACATGTACAAAGAGGTAAAGAAAATAGAAAGGCATAAGCAATACAGACAAGACAGTGGCTTTTAAAAAGATTGCACTACCTCTTTATTAGTGGAGGTCTCTGCTGTACTGCAGACATCCTGATGATGTTGCCTACTTGGTTCAGCACCCCAGGGTGAAGAAGAATCAGGAGATAGAGACTAGACATGGTAAGAAAATAAAATTACATAATTTGAGTGACCGATGTAGAAATATCTCTGGTTTGGCAGTGGGAATAAGAAATGAGGAAAACACCAGAACACGACAAACGCTTTCTGAAGTGTTATAGCTCTTCCTTTTCATTGCAATGATCATCCACAGTCTATTGGGATGTTGAGACTTATCTAAACAGCTAAATCATCACAGAAAACTTTTTTCATTGTCAATAATCTATTAAATTAAACATGTTGAAAAATTAATAGCTTCCCTCAGTGGTGGACAACTGTGGTGGGTTGACCTCAGCCAGCTGCCACACACCCACCCAGCTGCTCTCTCACTCCCCCTCCTCAACAGAACAGGGGGAGAAGATGGAAAAGCTCATGGGTTGCGATAAAGACAGCAAGATCACTTACCAATCACTGTCACGGGCAAAACAGACTTGACTTGAGGAAAATTAATTTAATTTATTGCCAATTAAAATAGATTTGGATGGTGAGAAACAAAGACAAATTAAAACAACACCTTCTCCCCACCCCTTTTTCCCAGGCTCAACTTCACTCCTTCATTCCTGACTCCTCTATTTCCCCACACCCAGAGCAATGCAGGGGGGATGGGGAACAGGGGATTTAGGTCAGTCCATAACAGTTCCTCTCCCCCACTCCTTCCTCCTTACACTTTTCCCCTGCTCCAGCATAGGTCCTCTCCACAAGCTGCAGATCCTGTCAGGAACAATCTGCTCCAGCATGGTTTTTCCACAGGCCTCAGTTCCTTCAGGAAATATTTACCTGCTCTGGCATGGGGTCCTCCATAGACCCCAGTGTGGATATCTGCTCCGGCGTGATCTCTTCCACAGGCTGCAGGGGAATATCTGCTCTGGAGCCTGGAGAACCTCCTCCTTCTCCTTCTTCTCTGACCTTGCTGTTCATACTACTGTTTTTCACTTTTTTTTCCCCCTCACTTCTCTGCTCATCATCTGGTGTTTTTGTCCTTTCTTAAATGTTTTCACAGAGGCACCACCAACTTCACTGACTGGCTCAGCTTCATCCTGCTGTGGGTCCATCAACAAGCTGGCTGGAACCAGCTGTGTCCAGCACAGGGCAGCCCCATACCTCTTCCCACAGAGACCACCCCTGCAGTCCCCCGCCCACTACCAAAACTTTGACTAAATCTTAATGGAGAAACCATCTTTCAGACTATTTCCTGCACTCATTCACTATCATAAAGAATGTTCTTCTCTGTTCTAACTATAAAACCTCCATCAGGTATCATATACTTGGAAAAGTCATATTAGAAAAATAAAGCAAACAGCACAGAAAACCTGTATCATGAATTTTCTATCTCTATGTGATCCCCCAGCAAATACCTTGGTAAGCTGCTATGAGAAATGCTATCATACTAATAGGAGACTCCTATGGAATGCTGCTAATACTAAAGAGCTATAGCTAGGTATCTAAAGTCAAGAGTAGTAAGTACTTTAGTGCAAGTATGATACAAAAATACAGCATGTAAAAGAGTGTAAAGCTTTGACCCAGCAAGTATGTCAAAACCAGATCTTTAGGAGATGTGGCAGTGCAGATGCCACAAGGTGAACCCTCAGAGGAAGCTTTAGTATTCAGTTATGCACACTGTTTGGGTTTTTTTGCCCAGCATCCCTGAAATTCTACAGTCTCCTTCAACATAGTAATCTTGGTCCTTGCTTTGCCAGATCAGTAGTTTTTCACTAATAGTAAAACAGTCAAATACTCTTCTTCTAGCTTCATAAGCAATTATTACATTCCTTCTCTAAGCCAGCTAGTGTTATAACACTGTAATATGACTATATTTCTGCTTTGAGATGGCAGCAGCAATAACCCAGAAGCAAATTCTTGGCTGCATTCCCACCCCATCTTAAATCTTGAACTATATCAAATATTATGCTATGAAATCTTATTTCTGCTGCTTTTTCTTCACAAAAACACAACAAAAAAATCCACACACCCCTCCTTTTCCTCATTTCTTGAAAAGGCCTATCTTGTATGTTTACTAAAAAGAAATTCCAGAATCACATTCAACTAATAGAGACTACCAAAGAGTTAGAAAGCAATTGTTTATACAGATGCATCCTAGGTAAACAGTAGCCCTTGCTGCTGCTTTTTTTTTTCTTTCACAACTGTGGGGCAAAAAAAGACATATAGAAAAGGTGATTTTGTGAAATGGCACCTAGAATATGGGAATATACTTGCACTATGAAAATGATGAATCATCTATCACCCATAAGATCCCTGGCACTCTCACAAGGACTTTGAGAGAGTTATATACTTCCTAACTTACCATGTGACATAAAATGTTACAGTTTTGTGCTGACTCAACTGCACAAGTAGCATTTCCTATTGTGGTGGGTTGACCCTGGCTAGATGCCAGGTGCCCACCAAAGCAGTTCTATCACTCCCCCTCCTCAGCTGGACAGGGGAGAGAAAATATAACAAAAGGCTCATGGGTCAAGATAAGGACAGGGAGAGATCATTCACCAATTACCATCATGGGCAAAAAAGACTCGACTTGGGGAAAAATTAATTTAATTTATTACCAATCAAATCAGAGTAGGATAATGAGAAAATAAAAATTAAATCTTAAAACACCTTCCCCCCACCCCTCCCTTCTTCCTGGGCTCAACTTCACTCCCGAGTTTCTCTACCTTCTCTCCTCCAGCGGCACAGGGGGGACGGGAATGGGGCTTGCAGTCAGCTCACCACACGTTGTCTCTGCTGCTCCTTCCTCCTCAGGGGGAAGATTCCTTACACTCTTCCCCTGCTCCAGCATGGGGCCCCTCCCACAGGAGACAGTTCTCCATGAAATTATCCAACGTGAGTCATTCCCATGGGCTACAGTTCTTCACAAACTCTTCCAGCATGGGTCCCCCGCAGGGTCAGAAATCCTGCCAGAAAACCTGCTACAGCGTGGGCTCCTCTCTCTCCATGAGTCCACAGGTCCTGCTAGGAGCCTGCTCCAGGACGGGCTTCCCATGGGGTCACAGCCTCCTTCGGGGGCACCCATCTGCTCCAGCGTGGGGTCCTCCACAGGCTGCAGGTGGATATCTGCTCCGCCATGGTCCTCCATGGGCTGCAGGGGGACAGCCTGCCTCACCATGGTCTTCACCACAGGCTGCAGGGGAATCTCTGCTCTGGCGCCTGGAGCATCTCCTCCCCTCCTTCTTCACTGACTTTGGTGTCTGCAGAGTTGTTTCTTTTACATGTTCTCACTCCTCTCTCCGGATGCAGTTTCTATTGTGCAGGGGTTTTTTCCCCCTTCTTAAATATGGTATCACAGAGGCACTACCACGATCGCTGATAGGCTCAGCCTTGGCCAGTGGCAGGTCTGTCTTGGAGCTGGCTGGCATTGGCTCTGTCGGACATAGGGGAAGCTTCTGGCATCTTCTCACAGAATCCACCCCTGTAGCCCCCCCGCTATCAAAACCTTGCCATGCAAACCCAATACACCTATTCCCTTGGGAAAGCATTCCCATCGCATTCCTATTCCCATTAGATACATAATACTGTTTATATTATGGTTAAACATAAAAGGTGTGAAATGCTGTCAACCTAACAATGACATCATATATAGATATTGGAAGACTGAGCTTTAAGCGGTAAGCAAAGACAAAAAAAATAAAGCATACGATCCTTCAACACCAAATGTATCCACAAAGAATTCTCTGAAAGCCTGAAAGCTCTCATATTCATATGCCAAAATAATAATAAAACTTTTACATAAACTAATCTAATTGCTGACATATAGAAATTCAGCACTGTTTAAAATGTTAATGGTTTTTCCAGTAGCATCACAAAAATCCTAAGCTAGTCTTGTCTACAGAATATTATTCTTATTGACCTATCAGAAAGATCATACAGCTGCCTTCTAGGAACTGTCTTTCCATGTTTGCTACAAAAGTTTCTGAAAGAACTACTGCAGCCTGACCAATCCCCCTCCCTGCCCCAAATCCAAGCATCATACAATCTACAGTGTGCTACAAGACATGCAATTAGAGTTATTCCCAAAAATGCTTGTATGTCCAAGTTTTGTCTTTGAAGAATAATTGCCTGTTTGTCTTCCTCAGAAAAATGAAAGCACAGAGGTACAATATACAACATACACTACAGCCCATAAGTAGCTTTTATACCAATAGCAAGAAATATTTGATAAATCATGGAGGACAGACAATTTACACAGCTACTTGAAAACGCTATAAACTAATGTCAAAAGCAAATGTCCAATACAGCTTCTTTAAGAGTTAACAGAACTGCTTTAGAAGCCTAACTAAAACTTTGTCAAGATACAAACAATAAATGAATGTCAGTCTTTCTATTATTACCATAGAGAGCTTTGCTACTGACTTATAAAGCGCTTTTTTCCAGGAATCTTAATAATAATAATAAGCACTGCAACCTTTTTTTTTCTCTTCCTTGAAGACCTACCTACATTTCACTTTTAGCCCAGTACATCCAAAAATTCTCCATCTTAATTGCATTGTTTCAGTGTAATGATGTGATCCACTTCACCTGAGAGTCCTTCACTGCCCTTTACAATGGGATTTAATAACAAAACACATAATAGGAAAGACAATAGCACTGTGTTGCATCAAACCTATCCTGGTCAACCCAGTTGGTTAGAATGTCTTCTAATACTAAAATCTGCTCGGTTTAGAAGTGATGCTGTTTACCAATTTTTTTGCAGCAGTATATCTCAAGACCTATGATTTGTGCACTGCATACATCTTCTATTTGTACCTTTAAATGCCTCCTTCCCATACTCAGCTAAGAGCATTCACAACATAAAATTTCCATATGGAGATAGCTCTTGCCAATCATTCTTCCGTAGGAGACTACTTTGAAGATATAGGCCCCTGCCCTCCCAGAGGGATGAGAAGTATATACCTAGGAGAACCATAGCCTTTTCTAAAGGGAATCCCTGTATGCCATTCTCTCTGATGTGTATGTGCCAAAAAATCCATGCTGGTCTATCATGCATTATTCAGGAGGGCATGAACTGCACTTCTCCAGTTCTATGCACAGAATAGCTAATCTAACTGCAGCTGCATAGCCTTTTCCATGCAGTGTCAGTTTCTCGATGTCATTACTCTTGCTGCTGTGCAAAATGAACTGATACTATATTTAAAAACAGATAATACAAAACTGGGAGAAGTGGCTGATACTCCAAAGGGTTGTGCTGCCATCCAGAGGGACCTTGACAAACTGAGAAATGGGCTGACAGGAACCTCATAGAGTTCAGCAAAGGGAAATGCCAAGTCCTGCACCTGGGAAGGAACAACCCCAGGCACCAATACATGCTGAGAGCCACCCAGCTGGAAAGCAGCTTGGCAGAAAAAGACCTGAGGGGTCCTGATGGACATCAAGTTGAACATGAGCCAGCAATGTGCCTGCACAGCAAAGGCAGCCAACAGCATCCTAGGATGCATTAGGAAGAGTGTCACCAGCAGACTGAGGGACGTGATCCTTCCCCTCTACTCAGCACTGGTGAGGCCACACCTGGAGTCCTGTATCCAGTTCTGGACTCACCAGTACAAGAAAGACACAGACATACTGGAGTCAGTCAAGCAAAGGGCCATGAAGTCTATTAAGGGATTGGAGCATCTTTCATGCAAGGAGGGGATGAGAGAGCTGGGACTGTTGCTCCTGGAGAAGGGAAGGATCATTTCCATACTTCGGGCACCTTCTATCGGATTTTATTGGTAATTACACCCAATCCATGGGGAAGTCAGGGGGGGATACTTCCCCCCGCCCGTTCGCCTCCCTTCTCTCCTTCCGACTAATTACAACAGCTTTTGAGAATTTTGAATATCCTTGGGATGCGCAAGCCAGTGTGCTGTTAGTGCTATGCCTCCTGAATATGTTTCAGGTCTTGTTTAGGGCTACAAAAAGGCTCTTTAAGAGTACCACCCAGAGATCTGCCCCAAAGCTGGATATTCATGGGTGGCACGGCATGTGGGAGGATATGGGCAGGTATCTAGAGAACTTCTCACCTCCAGTGGCTTGGAAGTTCACTCCCGAACAAGTACAGAACCCTCATGAAGTGGTAGAATATTTGAAAGGAAAATGCTGTGGCTATTCCAGAGACGCACAACTCGCTGCACTGTGCTGGGCCCTGGCCAGTATCTACCAAACACTGCTTGATATTAGGCAGCACCCTCAGGGGGAAAAGGGGGAAAAGATGGAAAACAGGGCAACAGGCACCGTGGCTACCCCTACCCCGGCAACAGGCAGCGTGGCTACCCCAACCCCGGTGACAGATACTGCAGCTAAACCAGAGAACCAACCTGTGCCAGTATCAGTCGCCCCTGTACAGAAAAAGAAACACACAAAGAAATCAGTTCGCTTAGTGAGAGATGAAGATGAACCAGGGTCATCGCGAGAACAGGAGGAAGAGGCAGAACCTGAAATAATTACCCGATCTCTATTCCTGAGTGAGTTGCGTGACATGCGAAAAGATTTTAGCCGCCACCCAGGTGAGCACATTGTTACCTGGCTGCTCCGATGCTGGGATAATGGGGCTAGTAGTGTGGAATTAGAGGGTAAGGAAGCCAAGCAGTTGGGATCTCTGTCTAGGGAAGGGGGCATCGACAAGGCGATTGGGAGAAAAACACAAGTCCTCAGCCTCTGGAGGCGACTTCTGTTAGGTGTAAAGGAAAGATACCCCTTCAAGGATGAAGTTACATGTCACCAAGGCAAGTGGACCACCATGGAGAGAGGTATCCAGTACCTGAGGGAATTAGCCGTGCTGGAGGTGATTTATAATGATCCAGAAAATGCGCAGTCACCCACAGATCCAGATGAAGTCCAATGCACACAACCCATGTGGCGGAAGTTTCTACGAAGTGCGCCACCAACCTATGGCAACTCATTGGCAGTAATGTCCTGGAAAGAAGGCTATGGACAAACGGTGGATGAATTGGCTGTCCAACTCCGGCAATACGAAGGAAGTCTCTCTTCCTCCCTACGGGCCTGTGTCTCGGCTGTAGAGGAATTGTCCCGAGAGTTCCAGCAATTCAAAGTGGATATGTCCTCCTGCCCACCTGTACAGGCCCGCATCGCAGCTATTGGGAGTAAGCACTCCTCTGCCCAAGAGAGAGGAGAGAGAAAGTACACACGACGGGCTAACCTGTGGTTTTACCTGCGTGACCATGGAGAGGACATGAGGAAGTGGGATGGAGAACCTACCTCAGTCCTGGACGCACGGGTACGGGAGTTGCGAGAAAAAGCAACCAGAAAAGAGGATTCTTCTTGGAAAACTGCTGCTCCAGTTTCCCGTGAGCAGTCCCCCAGACGCAGTAGATGGGCTGATCCCATTTCTGATCCTCTTGAAGGGACTTCTGATTCACGTGTGCGAAAAGTGAGTAACGGATATTCTAACCAGGATTAGAGGGGCCCTGCCTCCAGCCATGTGGAGGAAAGGGACAACCGAGTCTACTGGACAGTGTGGATTCGATGGCCTGGCACATCAGACCCACAGGAATATAAGGCTCTAGTAGACACTGGTGCACAATGCACCCTAATGGCATCAAGTTATAAAGGGGCAGAACCCATCTGTATCTCTGGTGTGACAGGGGGGATCCCAAGAGCTAACCGTATTGGAAGCTGAAATGAGTCTAACCGGGAATGAGTGGCATAAACACCCCATTGCAACTGGCCCAGAGGCCCCATGCATCCTTGGCATAGACTATCTCAGGAGGGGGTATTTCAAGGATCCAAAAGGGTACCGTTGGGCCTTTGGTATAGCTGCATTGGAGACGGAGGAGATTGAACAGCTGTCTACCCTGCCTGGTCTCTCTCAAGACCCTTCGGTTGTGGGGTTGCTGAAGGTTGAAGAACAACAGGTGCCAATTGCTACCACGACGGTGCACCGGCGGCAATATCGCACCAACCGAGACTCCCTGATCCCCATCCATAAGCTGATTTGCCAATTGGAGAGCCAAGGAGTGATCAGCAAGACTCACTCACCCTTTAATAGTCCCATATGGCCCGTGCAGAAATCTAATGGGGAATGGAGACTAACAGTAGATTATTGTTGGCTGAATGAAGTCACGCCACCGCTGAGCGCTGCTGTGCCAGATATGTTAGAGCTTCAATATGAACTGGAATCAAAGGCAGCTAAGCGGTATGCCACAATTGACATTGCTAATGCATTTTTCTCCATTCCTTTGGCAGCGGAGTGCAGGCCACGGTTTGCTTTCACTTGGAGGGGCGTCCAGTACACCTGGAATCGACTGCCCCAGGGGTGGAAACACAGCCCCACTATTTGCCATGGACTCATCCAGGCTGCACTGGAAAAAGGTGAAGCTCCAGAGCACCTGCAATACATTGATGACATCATCGTATGGGGCAACACGGCAGAAGAAGTTTTTGAAAAAGGGAAGAAAATAATCCAAATCTTTTTGAAGGCTGGTTTTGCCATAAAAGAAAGGAAGGTCAAGGGACCTGCACAGGAGATCCAGTTCTTAGGAGTAAAATGGCAAGACGGGCATCGTCAGATCCCTATGGATGTGATCAACAAAATAGCAGCTATGTCCCCACCGACTAATAAAAAGGAAACACAGGCTTTCTTAGGTGTTGTGGGCTTTTGGAGAATGCACATTCCAAATTACAGTCAAATTGTAAGTCCTCTCTACCAAGTGACCCGGAAGAAGAACGATTTTAAATGGGGGCCTGAGCAACGACAAGACTTTGAACAAATTAAGCGGGAGATTGTTCATGCAGTAGCTCTTGGGCCAGTCTGGGCAGAACAAGATGTTAAAAATGTGCTCTATACTGCAGCTGGAGAGAATGGCCCTACCTGGAGCCTCTGGCAGAAAGCACCTGGGGAGACCCGAGGCCGACCCCTGGGGTTTTGGAGTCGGGGATACAGAGGATCGGAGGCTCGCTATACTCCAACTGAAAAAGATATTGGCAGCATATGAAGGAGTTCGAGCAGCCTCAGAAGTGGTTGGTACTGAAACACAGCTCCTCTTAGCACCCCGACTGCCAGTGCTGGGCTGGATGTTCAAAGGGAGGGTCTCCTCTACACATCACGCAAGTGATGCCACGTGGAGTAAGTGGGCCGCACTGATCACACAACGGGCTCGCATAGGAAACCCCAGTCACCCAGGAATTGTGGAAGTGATCATGGACTGGCCAGAAGGCAAAGATTTTGGAATGTCATCAGAGGAGGAGGTGACACATGCTGAAGAGGCCCCGCTGTATAATAAACTGCCAGAAAATGAGAGGCAATATGCCCTGTTCACTGATGGGTCCTGTCGCATTGTGGGAAAGCATCGGAGGTGGAAGGCTGCTGAATGGAGTCCTACACGACTAGTCGCAGAAACTGCTGAAGGAGAAGGTGAATCGAGTCAGTTTGCAGAGGTGAAAGCCATCCAGCTAGCGTTAGACATTGCTGAAAGAGAGAAGTGGCCAGTGCTCTATCTCTATACTGACTCATGGATGGTGGCAAATGCCCGACGGGGGTGGCTACAGCAATGGAAGCAGAGCAACTGGCAGCGCAGAGGTAAACCCATCTGGGCGGCCGCACTGTGGCAAGATATTGCTGTTCGGATAGAGAAGCTAGTGGTAAAAGTTCGTCACGTAGATGCTCATGTACCCAAGAGTCGGGCCACTGAAGAACATCAAAACAACCAGCAGGCAGATCAGGCCACCAAGATTGAAGTGTCTCAGGTGGACTTGGACTGGCAACGTAGGGGTGAGCTATTTATGTCTCAGTGGGCCCATGATACCTCGGGCCATCAGGGAAGAGATGCAACATATAGATGGGCTCGTGATCGAGGGGTGGACTTGACCATGGACACTATCGCACAGGTTATCCATGAATGTGAAACATGTGCTGCAATTAAGCAAGCCAAGCGGCTAAAACCCCTGTCGCATGGAGGGCGATGGCTGAAATATAAACAGTGGGAGGCCTGGCAGATTGACTATATCACACTCCCACGAACCCGCCAAGGCAAGTGCCATGTGCTTACAATGGTGGAAGCAACCACTGGATGGCTGGAAACATATCCTGTGTCCCACGCCACTGCCCAGAACACTATCCTGGGCCTTGAAGAGCAAGTTTTATGGTGACACGGCACCCCAGAAAGAATCGAGTCGGACAACGGGACTCACTTCCGAAACAACCTCATAGACACCTGGACCAAAGAACATGGCATTGAGTGGGTGTATCACATCCCTTATCACGCACCAGCCTCTGGAAAAATCGAACGATACAATGGACTGCTGAAAACTACATTGAGAGCAATGGGGGGTGGAACTTTCAAACATTGGGATACACATTTAACAAAAGCCACCTGGTTAGGTAATACTAGAGGATCCGCCAATCGGGCTGGCCCCGCCCAACCAAGACTTCCACATACTCTAGAAGGGGATAAAGTCCCTGTAGTGCGCATGAGGAGTATGTTAGGAAAGACAGTCTGGGTTAGTCCCCCCTCAAGCAGAGACAAACCCATCCAAGGGGTTGTTTTTGCTCAGGGACCTGGGTACACCTGGTGGGTGATGCAGAAGGATGGGGAAGTTCGATGTGTACCTCAGGGAGATTTGATTTTGGGAGAGAATAGCCAGTGAATTAGGCTGTATGATATTTAACTGCCAAATAACCTGCCAATGTATGTCATTGTATCTATAGTGTCTATATGCCATATCAAGGGTATTACAGTAAGAATTACCCAAATGACTGAAGGATGGACTTTGAAACTGAGCCAAGTACAACAGTGATAGAACTTGAACTGGCGCCCAGCAATTTCCTCAAGATCAACATCTTCGACCTGCAGGCCAAGGGCGTGGGTTGCACCAAATGTACCAGCCACAAGCTCCAGAGGCAGCATACAACAACCTAACACCTCACACCATCTCTCTTATCCTGAAGGACTGTTACAACAGATGGAGCCCCAAAGTCATGGACTAAATAAAACTGATGGACACATTGGAGGGATAGCCCATCGACTAAGGGAATACTATTTGGGGGGGGGGTGGGGGGGTGTCCATATACATATATATATATAAGACAAGGAAAGTGGTAGTGGTTGATTGGAAAATGTAAGATCTGGGCATGATGTAGATGGTATAGAATAAGGGGTGGATAATGTCCTGGGTTCAGCTGGGATAGAGTTAATTTTTACAGGAACCTGGGAGGTGGGGGGGCATAGCCGGGGCAGCTGACCTGAACTAGCCAAGGAGCTATTCCATACCATGTGACATCATGCTCGGTATATAAATGGGGAGCGGGCTGGGGGGAGCTCTCTCGACTTTCGGTGGGGGAAGTGGCAGAGCGTCGGGTTCCGGGTGGTGAGCAGTTGCACTGTGCATCACTTTTTTTTTTTTTGTATATTCTTTCATTAGTACCGTTGTTGTAACTTCTGGGTTTTTTGTGTGTTGTCCCAGTAAACTGCCCTTATCTCAACCCTCGAGGTTCCGGGTTTTTTTTTCTTTTCTCTCCTCCGTCCCCTCCCTATCCCACCGGAGGGGGGCGGGAGGAGTGAGCGAGCGGCTGCGTGGTCCTTTGTTACTGGCTGGGCTGAAACCACGACACCAGGTGTGTTTAATCTTTATTAGAGAGATCATCCGCAATTAGGCTCCTTGAACTGAGTGCAGCAACTTATAGAATGCTGTTCCAGATTGTTTCAAAGCAGAAAAAAAGCATTAAAAGTGTCATGGTTTAACCCCAGCCGGCAACTAAGCACCACACAGCCGCTCACTCACCTTCCTCACAGTGGGATGGGGAAGAGAATCAGAAAGGCAGAAGTGTGAAAACTCATGGGTTGAGATAAAGACAGTTTAACAGGGAAAGCAAAAGCTGTGCATGCAAGCAAAGCAAAATAAGGAATTCATTCACTACTTCCCATTGGCAGGCAGGTGTTCAGCCATTTCCAGGAAAGCAGGGCTTCATTGCGCGTAACGGTTACTTGGGAAGACAGGTGCCATAACTCTGAACGTCCCCCCTTCCTTCTTCTTCCCCCAGCTTTTTATTGCTGAGCATGATGTCATATGGTCTGGAATATCCCTTTGGTCAGTTGGGGTCAGCTGTCCCAGCTGTGTCCCCTCCCAACTTCTTGTGCACCCCCAGCCTACTTGCTGGTGGGGTGGGGTGAGAAGCAGAAAAGGCCTTGACTCTCTGTAAGCACTGCTCAGCAGTAACAAAAACATCTTGGCATTATCAACCCTGTTTTCAGCACAAATCCAAAACATAGCCCCATACTAGCTACTATGAAGAAAATTAACTCTATCCCAGCCAAAACCAGCTAAAGAAGTAGAATACAGAGCATATGGAAGATTTGAAGTGCCTCTAGAACAGTTAAGCAATATTTTTTTTACTTCTTAAAGGCATTTGTGACAAAGAAATAATTTTAGCAGTTATCAAGACAAGTAAGCAGTAGCTCTTGATCTAAAGACCTACTGCTTCTTACCCTGACCAAACCTAAAGTCAAGAGCACAAAATTAATCCAATGAAAAACTAGAGGAAAAAGTGTTGAAACTCTAGTACATTTCCAGTTAGCTTCTGTCACACATTCAGTAAATAAATTCCTCTTGAGGAATTGGTTATACTTGAAAACTTCAAGCTAAGAGGATATTCCCTCATGGGAAGCCATCAGGATTCAGACAATATAAAAGGAAGAGGCACCTGATTCTCCTTTGACTCATTTTTGTCAGGGAGCAGCAAGGGCTGGCTGCTCTGCAATCAAAAGTGAGCCAGGAGTGGAGCACAATAATAAGGCAAGCAGGAGGAGTGACCTCACTAACAAGGAGCCATAATGCGGAGCGGTAAGTCCGGGTCAGGATTAGGGCCAGAGACAGTAGTTGGGGTCAGACACAGTCCAGTCTTCACCCAGCAAGTCCGTAGTGATGAGGCAGGTCCAAGGCCAAACCAGGAAGCCAAGCCAGCAGGTCCAGGTCAGTCAGAATGATGGAGGTCTGAGACCAGGCACAGACACAACTGCAATGTAGCACAGGCAGGGGCCAGTGGTAAAGCCTCAGCTTAAAAGCAGCTCGCAGGGGAAAAGAAGAGTCAGGTTCTCACTTCTAGCTCTCTTCACAACAGGTCTTATCAGTGAAGGAGCTGACCTTGTGTGGAATAATTGCTAGAGGTGACTTATCGATATGTCATCCCCCCTCTTAAGGGAAGGTAAACCTCCAGGGTGGAATGCAGTGGATATGCAAGAAATCTGTTCCATAATAATTCCCTAAGCAACATAACCTGCAACCTTAGATGTTAGCAACACCAGGGGAGCTTGGTATGCTGACTCTGAGAAACAACACGGAGGGTGGAGCAGAGCGGAGACACCGCAGCCAGGCTCTGTGATATCATCGCAGGGAACTGGAACTACTGGAACAAGAATGGAAGGTCCCTGCATTGAGTCCACTGAAGCAAGGAGGTGAAATAATGGGGGTTCTGTCAATACTATTGTCTTACTTCTGATTTATATCATAAGTGCCCAGTTCTGGAGTAGTGACACACTAAATCATGTTCTCTGGGTGAACTTTGCTCATTATAATATCATTATAATACCAAAACACACCTCCATCCCAAAAGCTACCTGCCTCCAAGGTGCGACCACCCCTCACTGAGCATGCGCTCTGAATTTTCTCTAGCATATACCTTTAAAAGTAAAGCGAGGAGATTTTATACCAATCATAATAAAGGTATGTATGACTAGAGTCACTCAAGCTCCACCCAAAAATAAGAAAATAGTATAAAAAGGCTTAAGAGAGGAGGAATGCTAGGGAAGATACCATCATAGACAAGTCGGGAGGACATCACTGACTTCTGGGATCAGTTGACAAGCTGAACCTCTCTTTCCCCCCATAGGGACACCTATTGGGTAAGATTCGAACCCTCAGTTATACCGAGTGCTTCCCTGGGAAACTTAGAAATCTCTATAGAGTTTTACCATAATTTAGTGTGCTTGTAGTCAACTGTATTATTATTTGCACATGCTTTGCAGACAGTGTATTTATCACCGGCAATCCAAAAGAACCTGTACTCCTGTTGCTTTAATAAACTGTACTATTCATTAATCTAGCCATGATAGTTCCTTGAACGCGACCAAACTCCCTAAGTCTGGCCGTTTTAGTTCGTTGAACGTGACTAAATTGAAAGTACGGTGCGCTATTTGTGCATCTGTAATCATGATAATTCAATATATTGAATGCGACCGGACTTATAGTGCTGAATTGGGCATCACTCAGAATCTAAGCCTAGCCGCCCCCAGCCCCTCTGATATCTGAGGATAAGCTCAAACGCAAGGGTGCGGAGACTCAATTAAGCGCTCAAACTCTCTGTGCAAGATTCCCTTTATTTCACAAAAGAATCCAACTTATATATGTTTCAACAAAGATCCAGAAAGTACTAACGGCACACAGCCAATACTACTAACACAGGAGGGCATATCTGGCCCAGCTGGGATGTTTGCCAGTCCTCAGAACAGTTAAAGATAAAAACATTCCATAGACATACTCGTGACTGTCTTCAGCCACATCTTCCCAGGCCTACACAAGGCCATCCTCCAACCTGACCTTGTGAAACTAGTTCTTCAAAGGTTTGGCAAACATGCAGCACAACAAATTCTAACGGTCACTCTTGAAAACAAATGCCAGGTGTTCCGAGCTGCTCCCACACAAGGGGATTTATTTTCTGCCAAACTTCTTTATCCTTTAACGTAACACCTTGGACTCAGCCAGCTAAACTCTTTGACTTGGCCAACTAAACTCCTAGAAGGGGGATGCGCTCCAGGTCCTTACAATTGTATTCCACAAATGTCAATGTCACTTCTGACTTTGAGTGGAACGGCCAATGAATACTACAGAATTTCTTTTATATTGTAATGTGCTGTTAAAATGTACCACTGCCTGAGAACCATAATACTTAATCATGCAGAATGAGGGGTTTAAAAAATAAAATAAGAAAAAATAAATCCTTAAATCCTAGAGAAATAGAAGGTCCAAACCCAAGAGCCCTAATTTCAATTAGGGTTAGCACCCTAATTTGGGGGGGGGGGGGGTGGTGGTGGTGTGTGTTAATGACTTCTTCTAGAAAGGTTTGAAAAGGACAACGAGAAAGATGTGGGAATTATATGTACATCAGGGAGGAGATGAAAAGAACGGGGGAGATGTGCAAGTATAAAATTTCAAAGTATTTAATGTGAGCACATCAGCTCATTCCCACTCCCTTTCTCCCCTTCCAAAAACAAATTAATTGAAACTTTATTGCTGCCATATCCTAAAGTTCCTTCTCAAGGATCTGAAATATTCTTGGATTACATTATTGTGAAGCAGGTTTTAAATATTCGATAGTTTGCCTCTCCTTTCTTGGAGCCAATGAACCTCAAAGGCCCATACATGCTTCCATGCACAGAAATTAAATAGGTAAGCAAGAGCATACAAGAGTTGCAGATTTTTTAATACTCATAGAGAAAGGATGAAAATATAAAATTGAAGCTTCACGGTCTATTTATAGTCTAATATATTTGCAAATGAAATCTCTTTGTTAAAGTCCCAACTAAAATGAGATTCAGATCTGCTAACACAATGAGTTTACCTGGAATATCAGGAATGCAGCCTACTATTGGACTCTAAGCATTATCTTTAGCTATGCTGCTGATCTCACACTAATCTTCTGGCATGTTCTGTCCTGTCTGCCCCCCCCCCCCCCCGTGATACATATAGGTCACTCCTTGATCAATAAGGCATCCCACCAAATTAACAGGTGATAACAGAGGGGTGTTATTAACCCTGCCTACCCATTGGAGTGTTCAGGCCATAGCATCAGTGATCACCACCTTTTTGGGGTCCCTCCCCTCTTGCCTGTAAACACACTCCAACAGCCCAAGCAACTGTAGTTGTTTACCCCCTTAGTCCCTCCACAAGGATATCACATTCATGGGATCAACAGGATTGGGCTATTGCTCAACATATCCCTCCATCAGCCAAGCCCAAAGCCCACCTCTCTTGCGCAGGGGAATGTTTACAAGTGGCATAGTGTTATGGGTTTGTGTGGTGCGGGGGGTTTTTTTTGTAGCAGGGGAGGGGCCGCAGGGCCGGCTCCTGTGAGAAGCTGCTAGAAGCTCCCCCGGCTCCAAGTTGGGCCCGCTTCTGGCCCAGGCCGACCCAATCAGTGACAGTGGTAGCGCCTCTGGGAGAACATACTTAAGAAGGGGAACCGGTAATGAGCAGGGGTATTGGAATGTGAGAGGAACACCTCTGCGGATACCGAGGTCAGTGAGGAAGGAGGGGGAGGAGGTTGATGCCCCTGCAGCCCGTGGTGAGACGGCAGGCTGTCCCCCTGCAGCCCATGGAGGTGAGCGGGCTGGGGGGAGCTCTCTCGACTTTCGGTGGGGGAAGTGGCGGAGCATCGGGTTCCGGGTGGTGAGCAGTTGCACTGTGCATCACTTTTTTTTTTTTTGTATATTCTTTCATTAGTACCGTTGTTGTAACTTCTTTTTTTTTTGTGTGTTGTCCCAGTAAACTGCCCTTATGTCAACCCTCGAGGTTCCAGGTTTTTTTTCTTTTCTCTCCTCCGTCTCCTCCCTATCCCACCGGAGGGGGGCGGGAGGAGTGAGCGAGCGGCTGCGTGGTCCTTTGTTACCGGCTGGGCTGAAACCACGACACAATGTTATTCCAATTTACAAGAAGGGCGTGAGGGAACTACAGACCTGTTAGTCTAACCTCAGTACCTGGAAAAATTATGGAGAAGATCATGCTTGGTGCTATTGAAAGGCATTTAAAGGACAGTGCAATCATCAGGCACAGTCAACATGGGTTCACAAAGGGAAAGTCCTGTCTAACTAATTTAATATCCTTCTACGATAAGGTCATCTGCTTAGTGGATGAAGGGAAGGCGGTGGATGTAGTTTTTCTGGATTTTTAGTAAGGCTCTTGATAGTGTCCCTCACAGCGCCCTTCTGGACAAGTTGTCCAACTGTGAGATGAACAGGTACATGGTGTGCTGGGTGAAGAACTGACTGAACAGCAAGGCTCAAAGGGTTGTAGTGAATGGGGTACATCTGGCTGGCGACCAGTCACCAGCAGTGTTCCTCAGGGTTCAATTCTAGGGCCAGTCCTGTTCAATATTTTTATTAACGATCTGGATGCAGGAGTTGAATGCGCCCTTAGTAAGTTTGCTGATGATGCCAAACTGGGAGGTGCTGTTGACTCTCTCGAGGGACAAGAGGCCTTGCAGAGGGATCTGAATAGACTGGAGCATTGGGCAATCATCAGTGGCATGAAATTTAACAAGTACAAATGCCGGATTCTGCACCTGGGACGGAGTAATGCTGGACACAAGTATAGATTGGGAGAGGAGTGGCTGGAGAGCAGCCCTGCAGAAAGGGATCTGGGGGTGCTGGCTGACGGTAAGCTCAATATGAGTCAGCAGTGTGCCCTGGCAGCCAAGAGGACAAGCCACATCCTGGGGTGCATCAAACACAGCATAACCAGCTGGTCAAGAGAGGTGATCATCCCTCTGTATTTAGCATTGTTGCGGCCTCACCTTGAGTACTGTGTGCAGTTCTGGGCCCCACAGTTTAAAAAAGATGTTAAGGTCCTTGAATGTGTCCAGAGGAGGGCAACAAAGCTGGTGAAAGGGCTGGAAGGCATGTCCTATGAGGAGCGGCTAAAGAATCTGGGTTTGTCTAGTTTGGAGAAAAGGAGGCTGCGGGGTGACCTCATTGCTCTCTGCAGCTTCCTGAGGAGGGGAGTGGAGAGGGAGATGCTGATCTCCCTGGTATCCAGTGACAGGATGCATGGGAATGGTTCAAAGCTGCATCAGGGGAGGTTCAGACTTGACATTAGGAAGCATTTCTTTACCAAGAGGGTGGTCAAACACTGGAACAGTCTTCCTAGAGAGGTGGTCAATGCCCCATGCCTGTCAGTGTTTAAGAGGCATTTGGACATTGCCCTTAATAACATGCTGTAACTTTTGGTCAGCCCTGAAGTGGTCAGGCAGTTGGACTAGATGTTTGTTGTAGGTCCTTTCCAAATGATCTATAATATAATATAATAGTATTCATAGCAAATCTCTAGAGACTGCAAGCAGATAAGGAGCCTGAATCTTTTCAGATCTGCATCTGTGATATTACCTTTATAGAAATAGTAAATAATATTAAGAAGTTTTTGATAGAAACTGTTAGCATTATTATCTGACAGAAAACAAAACTGACACGTTCAGAATTAACAGGAACACACAAGGTTCTATACCGTAAGGTAAATTATTTGGTAGTTATTCTAATTATCCAGTGGATGTTAGGAAAAAAAAAAAGTAGTAGCACTTGTTTCAGAAAAAAAGTCAGTAGATCTTTCTGTGTCAAATTCATCTCTAGTGCAACTCTAATGAAGTCAGCCGTGTTTCATAAAGGAAAATTTGGTGCACTGACAACATATATGTATACTCCTTATGTATCCTTTTGAGTAAAAAATTAAAATAGATACAGCATTACATACTTTACTGAGGAATAAAATGAGTCACAGAAGAGTATAACTCTCAGTTTCACTGTAATGTGTATTACACGGTCCCTTTTCCTTTAATTTTAACATGTGAGCCTATAGCTCTGTATACTTACATCTCCATCTAGTGGCCTCTGATCAGCACAGTCCCTGGTTGGGCTAATGTCCTGCCTCATCACCCAAATAGGTTCTTTTGGTTCATCAGGGGTATAAGGAGAACGAACAGTCCTTGTCTTCACTTCCTCAATAGCTTCTTTAATATCTTTGATGGCCAGTGATATTGCATCCCTTTTTTCCTTTCTGCACCTCTGTACTGACTCTCCTGAGTTGGCTGTGGCCCTAGAGCCAGGTGACAGTTGACCATTGCTTTCATGCCCCCTGCCAGGGAGAGCATGAGCATGCTCCAAGCTCTGCTCTGCCTCTAGCATATCTTCAGCAGCCTTGCCGAAGCTCTGAGAGCTCATACTCTGTTTCACCTCTGCCACAATCTGATCAATATCTTCCTCTTTTTCATAGCTGTCCATTCTTGGATATGGAGCAAACTCTGCCTCTTTCTCAGGGCTGTCCGACTCTCCATCAGATCGTTCATCATAATGGTGAAGGCGGGCACCAAGAGCTTCCTTGCGATAGTTGTCAGCTTCCTCCCTTTCCCACTCATAGAGCTGAAGCCCCTCCCTAACATCAAGGTCCAGCACATCCCCTATCTCCTCATACACATGCTCCTGCTGCCTATAGTCAGCATAGGGCTCAGCATACCGCTCATCCTCTCCTTGGTGGAGGGGCTCATGAGCGTAGACATAACCTGAGTATGCTGCATTCATGGCTTCCTCATGTTCAGTGGAGTAGAAATGTACATGATCAGGCAGTGTTCGATTATGAACAGTCTCAGTGTGCTCTGCTTCAGCATTTTCTGTGTACTCCTCAGACTCAGGCCTGTACTGCATTGCATATGTACTCTCATCCTCATTCCCCTGTACTATATCTACATCATAGCCATCCTCTGCTGTGGCTATAACATCCCCTTCCACCATGTCCATGTGATAGTGGAAATCACTCTCAGTGCTGGCTGATCGAGCTAGCATCCCTTCTTCTTCCTGCCCAGACGGTACCCCTTGGTTGCTGTTTCTGTGCCTTGAATAGCAGATCACAGACCGTTGTTCCTCTTCTACCTGTGAGTGCTCCAAGTCAGCTTCCACTGATTCATTCATATCTTCATTTGCTGGCTCTTCATTCACCTCCACCTCAGATGGTATGACCAAATGGTTCATGGAAAGTTCTGGTGTGTGGGCCACTTATTCTATAGACATTCTGTCTACCAGGACTAGAAAGAAATTAAAAGAGTGGTGTTATTAAAAAAACCCAAAACACAACCACAAACAAAACAGTCAAACAAAAAAGCCCCACAATGTGGAGTCAACAAACAACCCCAGAGTAGCAAAAGGCACCTTTGCTTCTCCAACAGACAAAGTTTTGGCTTCATCAGCTCTGAAGTCAGAGGACAACCAGCACAACAGCATGACCTTCCAAAGCAAATTGATTTCTACCAGCACCATTCGTTCAGAGATGGGACCACAATTCCTTTGAGAATTGCAGTTTACAGTTTTATGGACAAATTCTCTGGGAAAGAATCCACTATCTCAGACCAGTCCAAGAGGTGCTTCTATGGACAGGCCTGACATCTAGACAATGCAGACAAGATGCACATCAAAGCAACTGACTTTTACCAGGGGCTCGATTGTGGTAGAGATATTGTGGTAGGATGTGGCAGTGTAAAATGACAAAGAGATTTTATCCCATTGCAGTAGTCTGCAATTGGTCAGATATATGATACCTTTGCAGACTAGACATTTCCAACATGATATCTTCAACTGAGATCCTCATCCTAGGGCACCTTTTAGTCAATGGAGAGAAAAAGACACTTTTAGGGTGCAATGCAAAGTGCCCATTTCTCTTCCCTAGAGAAGCATAAGATAGATAGCTCCAGTATAGACATCTTCATGAAATACATATAAAATTATGCAAAATTACTTCTGCCCCAAATGTCTTTCCTAAAACAGGGAATAGACATTAGAAATATTCATAACTGTGACCCTTGCCACATTGAGACTAGTGAGACATTTTAGTTTTACCAAATGCATTCTGCTCAGAGTAAAAACATCTGAAATGATGACATAATTACAACAGAGGTCTGCCAATGATGATAATTATATACAGCATGGAAATAAGAAGAATCTATAAGAATAACCTATAAGACTACAGCTTATCCTCTAGATGTTTCTCAGAGCAACCAAGTTTACCTAGCTCAGAGGGTACAGCTTTTACCTGCCAATTGCAGCTATTCTGAACCTTGTCCAATGTTTTAAAATGTAGTGTCATAAGACCATCTCATGTATTTCAAGTCTAATCATGTACCCATGAGAAAAATATAATTTTAGCCTGTGGTTTACTACCAAATATAAGGGGGTAGGGGGGAAATGCCTGTCAGAAGACTTATATTTTGATATATAGAATGATGCTATAAAAAGATGCTATAAAATATGTAAGAAACCAATAATAATTAAAAAATAATTCAATGTATAAAATAGTGTGGCAGTACCCCCCGCCCCTCCCCCCACCTGACGGAAATGAAACTTCTCCAGGCAGGGAGGAGAGGAAAAAAAAAAACCAAACCCTAGAGGCCGCAGGTTGAAAATTGAACTGACCAATCCGACACGCGCCAGGTACATGGAAGTGTTGACCTTTCAGTCAATGGGGATTAAAATGACCACAGATCAGATTCGACAAGGGTATAAACAGGGTCCCGCCGGAGGACATTCTGGAAATCAGTCCTCCTTGGAGCAGTGGGTCTGCAGTCAGGGACTCCCCCTTGGGTCAGGACGCCACCCGAGGTAACACCTCAAGGGAGAAAGCCCTTCCCCAACTGAGGGGGAACCCGCCACAGGGGCAAGGGGAGGAGGTCCCACTGAATGGCAGACCCTGCTTCTGCAGCTCTCTGTCACCTCAGGATGCTGGGAGTTTGTTTATTTTTCTGTCCTCTCTATGCCCTTTTATCCAATCATCCTGGGCATGCCTTGGTTAATCCGGCACGATCCGATGGTTCGTTGGATGGATCGTTAAGCTTCAAGATCAAAGAACAAGGACAAGAACAAAGACTTCAAGGACAGCCAACAAGAACTTCAAATGGGTCGGTGGTCGTAAAAGCAGCCCTTCGACTCAAATGGATCCTTCATTGCGCATGATCGGATATAGGCAGTACTATGATAATCAGTTATAATAATTTTTATGTATATGTATACTAATCTGATTAATATGCAATTAGTTATTCTATATAACCTGTTAGTGCTAAAGCTGTGGTATGCACACTAGGTGGAACTATCCCCCGTGCATCCAGTGCTGCAATAAAGAATGCCTGCTTTCTAAAACTCCAAAATGAGTTTCTTCGACCGGCTTTTCAGTATCACTTCAACTGGCTTTTTGGTATCATTTTGGCGACCCAGATTGGACGAGGCTTCTGAGACTCGATGGACGTGGGATCGCAGGACCTCCAGCCAGCACCAAGATTTCTCGGGGAGACCCTTGATCCCGGTTCCCTGGGCTCACAAGCCAAGGCCACTGGTAAGATTTTTTTTAAAGGCATTCTTTTGATTAATCTGGTTCTGGTATTCTGGTCAGGTACTCTTACCTGTAAGCCTGGCTAAGAGAGGTCAGCAAGGAAGAGATATAAAAGGATCCTTAAAAATCTGGTATTCTGGTAGAAGTACTTCTCTGGTAAAGGGTATTCGTCTCGCTGGTTAAAGACAGAGATACCCATTTGGTTTGGTCTCGGTACTTTGATTAAGGCTTTGGGATTTGACTATTGATTTTGGATATGACCTCAGATCTCTGATTGATTCTGTTTGGTATTTTGACTTAGGCTTTGATATTTGATTTTCCGATTTTGATTTTTGTATACTGAAGGTGTTGATAATGGGAACAGGACAGTCAAGTGAACTCCCTAAAAAATCACCTCTGGGGTGTGTTTTAAAGCACTGGAAACAGCTGGGGGGTGTCCCGGGTGGTAACATGCGGAAAGAAGATTTGATTAAATATTGTAATCATTGGTGGCCTCTGTATAAGCTTGATGAAGGGGAAAAGTGGCCTGTGAATGGGACACTAAATTATAACACCATGTTACAACTTATGTTATTTTTGAGACGTGAGCAGAAATGGGATGAAGTTATGTATTGTGATTTGTTCTTTACCTTAAAGAATCATCCTGAGTGGCAAAAGGATTGCGGAATTAATATGCCACCCAGTGATCCTTTTGTGCTATCTTTAGAAAAAGAAGGAAACAAACAGGTGCTGTTTTGCATGTTGTATTGGGCAAAGATGTTTAAAGTTATACGAGCAAGAACGAGAGGATGATACTGAAATGATAATTGGATCTCAAAGGGCCCCACCTAGAGCTGCTCCCAGAAATAGTGATGAAAGAGAGCCCATGAATAGTCCTGTTGCAGGGAGAACAAGAGGTAAACACAGCGAAGTTATTCAAGATCCTCTTCGTCAGGCGCTTGGGACTGAGGATGTGGCAACTATTAAAGTACCCTTTTCTATTGTGGATTTAAATAATTGGAAAGTAGCAGCTGGGAGCTATTGAGAAAACCCTGATCAAACAGCCCACGCTTTTGAAACAATGATTCAGACTCAGGATCCTGATTGGAAAGACATACAAGTAATAATGGATGTACTTTTTGATAGTACAGAAAGAGATATGATCCGGAGGGCTGCTAAAACCCAGGTAGAAGCACAAGTGGCTTCTGGAGTATTATAGGGAACGGTGGAACAAAATTTTCCATCTACTGATCCCAAATGAGATCCTAATAATTTGGCTCAGAGAAGACTGCTAGATCAATATAAAAAATGGGTTCTATTCTGAATCAGAAATGCTATGCCTAAGGCGATTAACATGTCTAAATTATATGAAATTAAACAAGACAGAAAAGAGTCTCCCACTGAATTTCTAAGCAGATTAAAAGATGCTGCTAGGAAATATACTAATCTGGATCCTGAGTCTGAAGAAGGAAAAGCTCAATTGGCTCCTTTATTTATAGGACAATCCTCTGATGATATCAGAAGGAAATTACAAAAATTACAAGGAGCAGATTCTCGAGATTGGGGAAAATTATTAGAAGTTGCTTGGGTGGCATATAGAAATAGAGATGAATTACAGAGTAAAATGAATGCAAGGTTAGTAGCTGCTCTGGAAGTAGGAGCTGGTGTGGGACGAGGCAGAGGAGTTATTCCTCGAGGAAGGGGATGTGGTCGAGGAATGGGACGAGGGAGAGGAACTGGGTTGGGGTCACCAGTGGGATTAAACCAGCCCCTGGGACCGAATCAGTGTGAATACTGTAAACAAGAAGGACACTGGAAAGGGGAATGTCCCCTGAGACCTACAAGGTCACAAGTGATCCCAATTTCTCAGCAAGTTCCCCCTTTCTTGGGAAAGTAGCTGACGGGGACCGGAGGGGAGTCTCCCAGCAGAACTTCTGGTTACAGCTAACCTGGGAGAACAGAAAACTGAATTTTTAGTTGACACTGGAGCCACCTTTTCAGTTTTAAACACCTTGGGGGGGGGGGGGGGTAGTTCTGAAGAAATTAGTGTTGTTGGTGCGACAGGTGAACGAAAGACTAGACCCTTCTTTAAACCTTTGACCTTCTGCTAGGTGGAACTATCCCCCGTGCATCCAGCGCTGCAATAAATAATGCCTGCTTTCTAAAACTCCAAAACGAGTCTTAGAGAGTTTCTTCGACCGGCTTTTCGGTATCGTTTGGGCACAGAGACGAATTTACCTTCCTGCCGCTGAGGCGGGGGCTGCTCCTGCTCTCCCTCCTCCTGCCGCGGCCGGCTCTGGCGGCGGTAGTTGGCCAGGGTTCCAGGCTAGTGCCTGCCGGGTGTCCCCGAGCCATCTGCTGGCTGTTGGGGGCACTGCCGCCAGAAGTTAGGGATTTTTGCACGTCTTTGAGCAAAAGCAAGTAGCGACCCTACCCTCTGCCCCCCCCCCATCGGGTGTATCATTGGTCTATAGTGCTGTTACCAGACGCTCCTCTCCCCTTGGGTCGTATCTATCCTCTGTCACGGCCAGAGGTGGTGGCCTTGACAGCTTATAGTGAGGATGGCTCAGCCCAGGGTTTTATTCGATACTCCACTTCACCCCTTGGTGCCCTTGTATTTTTTGTAAAGAAGAAGGATGGAGACTTGAGGCCATGTGTGGACTACTGGGGATGGGGTGGAAATTGTAATGGAAATACCTTTAAATTGTCGTAACCCATACCACCACCCGAAACACCATCCTGAGCCTTGAAAAGCATGGTCTGTGGCAGCACAGCACCCCAGAAAGAATTGAGTCAGACAATGGGACTCATTTTCCTAAACAACCTCATAGACACCTGGGCCAAGGAACATGGTATTGATTGTATCACATCCCCTATCACGCACCAGCCTCTGGGAAGATTGAACGATACAATGGACTATTACAACTTATACTGAGAGCCATGGGTGCTGGGATATTCAAGCACTGGGATGCAAATTTAGCAGAAGCCATGTGGCTGATAACACCAGAGGATCTGCTAACTGACCTGGCCCTGCGCAAACAAAACCCCTGCCTACTGCAGAAGGAGATAAGGTCCCCGTACTGCACATAAGGAACTGGCTGGGAAAAATGGCATGGGTTACTCCTTTTCCTCAGGGACCCAATTGCAGTTGGTAGGTAATGCGGAAGGATGGGGAACTCCAATGTGTACCTGTGGCAGTACACCCACCCCAACAGGAAACAAAACCTCTCCAGGCAGGGAGGAGAGGAAAAAACCCCATACCCTAGAGGCCGCAGGTTGAAAATTGAACTGACCAATCGAGATGTGCCAGGTATACTGAAGTGACCTTTTGGCCAATAGGGATTAAATGACCACAGATCATATTCGACAAGGGTATAAAGGGGGTCCCGCTGCAGGACATTTTGAGTCAGTCCTCCTTGGAGCAGCAGGTCTGCAGTCAGGGACTCTCCCCTTGGGTCGGGATGCTGCCCGGGGTAACTCCTCGAGGTTGAGAGCCCTCATCTTTTAGGTGAGTGATATGCGCATTTTGCGTCATCATTTTAAATCTTAAGAATTCTTAAGTTGGCTGTGTAGTACTCATTCCCCTTACATCATTGAGCCTGTGGTTTACAAATGTTACTGGAGTTCTAACTAACTTTTTACTGAAGAATAAATCTGAGCTTTAACACCTGTTGGATTTGATTGTGCGTGCCTCTGTAACATTTTAAATTGGCATAGTCGGCAGGATGGTGTTAATAGAGGAATTATTATGGAAGCACGGCTGTAGCCCTTCCCCCCCAGAGATAGAATGGGCAAGGGAGCGGACGCGTCTATTGGAACGAAAGATTGAAATTATGCTGGCACAAGCAAAAAACCCCCCCCAGTATTACCCAAATCCGAAAGTTAATCATGGGTACGGACCCTGAGGATTGGGATGGGGACATCTGGGGAGACTCTGATGAAAACAGCTCTGAAGAGGTAGAGGAATTGGAGGAAAGGGACGTGCGACCCCTTATTAAAACAGAAAGGCACACGGGTCCACACGGTGGGAGCCCCCGAACCACTATTCGCACAACCCCTTGGTCGGGACCCGAACTCAGCGAGTTACAAGCTAAGTTTTCGTGCAAGCTGGGCGAAACCAAAACTGAAGCATTTGTGGAGAGTTTCTTTAATGGGGGAGATCGGATATTGTTGAGTGATGGCAAAGCGAGAGGTTACTGGGGACCGGGAGTGTTCCTGAGTGACGGACCGGTGGGTGATCAGTCGATAACGGCCCGAGTAGCTTACTGGGCTGGGGGTGTGGACCCCAGGGAGAGAGGAGAACCTATTACTATCCGGGTAAAGGGACTGTCGGAGTTAACGGAGGGAGTGCAAAAAGCCGCCTGTGTTCAGGCCATGTATGATAGAGGGCAGCAAGGGATACCGATGACTGCCCCGGTGGATCTCCGCCACCTCAGACCCCTTATTAGAGGTCTGCCGGACGCTTTAAAGATACACGTCCAGTCCGTCAGAGAAAGAATCCAGGGGGCCATTGAACGCAATCAGCAGAACCCCCAGAGGCCGCCCGCGCACGTGATGACCTGGGCGGAAGTACAGCACAGCATAGTAGTTCACGGGCGCGAGATGGGATGGGCGGAGCCGAGCGGTGGCACGGAGGGCAGCAGGAAGGTCCGCCCAGCCGGTTGTAAACCCCGCCCCGAGCGGTCTCGATCTCGCGGGCGGTCGGGTCGGAACTACGATCCCGGAAGGGACGCTCTCTGGCGGAAGGCACCGGCACTGGGGGCAGCCCGAGCCGTGCTGCACGGGCAGTCCACTGACGACATCCGGGAGTGGAATTGCTGGAGGGGAAAGCTAGAGACCAAAGGGAAGCGCCGGCAACCCCGCCCCCTCGGGAAGAGAAACGGGACCCTTTCGCGGCACTGCGAGAGGAACTGGAAGGGCTAATAAACTAGGAGCTGCGGTTTGGGGTTCAGGCCGCCCAGTCCGCATGGTGAATACCTGCCAATGGTCTGCTGATAAAGAGCCTTATATACGCATTCCTGTGGGTCCAAGACGGATAAGTTTAGAATTCTTAATCGATACAGGAGCCCAAATTAGTGTTTTAAGTGAACGACAAGCTAGTGAGCTGGGAATGAAACCATCGAGAAAGGCTATAAACATTATAGGAGTAACAGGGGCGACAGAAAAATGCCCCATAGCTCGAACCCAACTTTGGCTACCGGGGGAAAAAAGAATGACAGCTGTGGAGGTGGCTTTAAGCCCCTATGAGGGAAATATACTGGGATTTGATGTGCTGGCGGGCAAACAATGGTACCTACCCAATGGCAGGGTGTGGAGCTTCGGAGGCAGGGAGGCAGAGGCTATTCATGTGAGAACATTGCAGGTTGCTCCTGCACTACTGCAATCTAAAGTAACCTGTGTCCCTCAATACCCACTTCCAGCCGCGGCCAAATGGGGCATTTCGGAAGTAATTAATGATCTGGAGAAAAGAGAGATCATAAGTCGCACACATTCCCCTTATAATTCTTCTGTTTGGCCAGTCCGCAAATCAGATGGAAGGTGGCAACTAAGAATTGATTACAGGAGATTGAACGGTAATACCCCACCATTAACCGCTGCTGTTCCAAGTATTACCTCAGTAATAACAGCAATACAGGCTGTGGCCCACCCATGGATGGCTGCTTTAGATGTCAAGGATATGTTTTTTATGGTTCCCCTAAGGGAAGAGGACAAACCCCAGTTCGCCTTCACTTGGGAAGGGACACAATGCACTTTTAATCGACTTCCCCAGGGATATAAGCACTCCCCCACTATTGCCCACAATGCTTTAGCCAAGCTCCTTGATGCTGTGGAAGTAGCACTCCCCCATTATTGCCCACAATGCTTTAGCCAAGCTCCTTGATGCTGTGGAAGTACCATCAGGCGTTCACATATATCAATATATAGATGATATCCTCGTCGGTGGGGATAACAAGGAACAGGTAGGGCAAGTGGCTGAGGCCATCTGGAATCTGTCAGTCAAGAATGGGCTAGACGTTCCATCTTCTAAATGTCAAGGTCCTGGACAAGAAGTCAAATTCCTGGGGGCATGGTGGATAGCTGGAGCAGTTGCGGTACCTGACGACACTCTATCAGCTATTGAAAAGGGACAGACTCCAGGCAATAAAACGGAGTTACAACAGCTGTTAGGTACTTTGGGCTACTGGAGAAAACATATACCAGGGTTTTCAGTGATTGCCCACCCTCTCTATGACTTGCCCCGAAAGAATAGGAAATGGGATTGGACTTTGCAACATACGGAAGCCCTTAACACTCTGAAGGATGAGCTTAAGGCTTATCAGAGACTAGGCCCATTGCACCAGCGAGATCCATTAAGGGTGGAATGGGGATTCACTGAACATGCCTCATACTGTGGCGTGTTTCAAAAGGGGCCACAGGGACCAGCTAGACCGTTATTATTCTCTTCCACTGCATTTAAAGAGACTGAGCAACGATATTCAGATTGGGAGAAGGGGGTCCTTTCCCTCACTAGAGCAGTTAAGGAGGCTGAAAAGCTGCGTACCTCACAGGATGTTATAGTACAGGGTCCTTTCCCTCTCTTAAATTCAATCCTCAGTGGGTCACCTCCTCCCGAGGGAGTAGCCCAAAAGGCCACAGTTAGGAAATGGTATGCATACCTAGAAGGGATAAGCCAATTGCTCCCACTAAAGGAGGGTCCGACTAAGGTTTTCAAACTACAGCAACCTGTGAACCCCGATCCGACCTTGTTGGGTCGACCTTATAAACCTTCTCTGATTGAGGAGGCACCCGAATTTGTGGCAGGCTCAGATGTGCAGGGAGTGTGGTTCACTGATGCATCTGCCCATCGAGTGAGATCAAAGTGGCACTATAAAGCAGTGGCATTGGAAATTGGTACTGGGAAGACAGTCGAGGAAGAGGGTGAAGGTAGTGCACAAGTAGGAGAACTACGGGCTTTATTACTGGCCATAGAGAATGGTGCTACCATCATCTATACTGACTCTTACGCAACCTTTAAGGGCGCTACAGAGTGGATATGTCAGTGGGAATCTAGTAAGTGGGAAGTAGGTCGTGTGAAAGTGTGGAGGACAGAGGACTGGCAACGTCTCCTGGCAATAGGGAGATCCCGACCTTTACAGGTGGGATGGGTGAAGGGACATGCTTGGCATAGAACCCCAGCTGCGAAATGGAATCAACAGGTGGACCACCTGGCCCAAATCAGGATGGTCACCAGTGAGAAGGAAGATTGGGATAGACTAGCTGAATGGTTGCATATGAAGCGAGGCCACTCAGGGAAAGCAGGTCTCTATTATGAATGCCTATCTCAGGGTTGGCCAGTGTCTATGAAAACCTGTGAAGCAATTCTCACAGCTTGCCCGCAATGCCAAATAAGGCTTAAGGCTAATCACCCAAACCAAGCTCCGGCCCAGCATATCAGACAAGGCAAGGCTCTTTGGAGCACGTGGCAGGTGGATTACATTGGTCCTCTGAAACCATCCCATGGGAGGAAATATATTTTGGTAGGAGTGGAGGTAGTATCAGGATTGTCTATGGCAACGGCTGTTGGCACGGCTGCTGGAGACCAGACAGTCCAGCCTTTGCGAGAATGGTTTGGTATTCTACCTATTCCTGAATGTATTCAAAGTGATAATGGGTCGAATTTCACAGCCACAGTGGTACAAGACTGGGCGCAAGGGGAAGGCATCAAATGGGTGTTTCACACCCCATATTACCCCCAAGCTAATGGTATAGTTGAGCAAACCAATGGCTTGATCAAAAAACATGCTGATGTCTCACGCCATAACTGGGACACACGTTTACCACAGGCAGTTTTTACTGTTAATAACCGATGGGGAAATTATGGTAGTCCAAAAATTCAAGCATTTGGTCCTACAGGACCATTAAGGGGCAAGGACTCTATACCAGACGACCAGAGACACCAGTTCCCACTGGAGACATATGTGGGCCAACCTGTCATGGTGAAACTGCCCTCCATTGGTATTGTTCCTATGACCTTAGCAAAACCCAGAGGCCTGTATGGCTGGGAAGCCTTAGACGGGAGCGGAAAGACTCACCGCATCAGTCCCCGGTGGATAATCCTAGACTTCTAACCCTGTGACCCGGTTTTAAGACCAAGGCCTAGTTTGAGCTTTTTTACAGGACCATGAAGGAACGAGCCATTCCAGTGCTTCTACCAGTAGTGCTGATGGTGGCAGGCGTGGATGGTGAAGATCTGGATGATAATGTCGTGGCAAAAATGATGGACATCAATATATCGTGAGCCCTTGAGCTCACATGGGAGCAATGTAACAATTATAGTTGGAGGTTCAGATTGGATGGGGGAGGAGGTTATACTCATGTTGTTTGTAGTTGGTCACCAGATGCGACTATACCCTCCAACTAGCCCATGAGATCACAGGGTGGAGTTGGAACGGTACTACATCATGCCCTGAAATTCCATAGGGGGACGATGTATGATACCCAAGAAAAAACCAACAGAGCACTCTAGAACTGAGTTTACAGCTATCAACCTTAGCCAATGCTACATCTAACAATTTGGGGACTCTCAAACAATCGGTTATAACATACTGGTAAAATGACTACCAAAATCGGGCTGTATTGGATTTGATGCTAATGAAAGAGAAGGGTGTATGTGAAGTTTTGTACCTGTCAATGGACAACTGCTGTGTTCACTCCAAATGCGTCAATGTAGCTTCAAGATCAAATCAACAAAAGAAAGTGGTGAGACTCAGAGGCAATTGCTTCTGCACCAGGGTCTAACTGGCTGCGAAAGGTTATGTTACATTCAGATTTTCTTTGATGGGGTGGATGACCAGCCTTCTCCAATCTTTAATAATGCTTGTAGTTATGATTATTGTTATCTGTATTGCAATAATTGTATCAGACACGTGGTAGTGAAGCCTGTACTAACGATTAAGTACACTCCCTTAAAACTGTCCATACACTGGATATTCCTGTGTTCGATATTCCACTTTAATTCTAGACCAGAAGGGAATGATGGCCCACAATGAGCGTCAAATTCATCAGACTGCGCTCCCTTTTAAATTTGGAGGCAAGAGGTGACTGTACCCCACTCCAAAGAAACCAGTTGAATTGTGACTGTGGTCACGGGGTGGATTGTGTGGCAGTACACTTCCCCCCCCATCCCGCCAGCAGGAAACGAAACTTCTCCAGGCAGGGAGAAGGGGAAGAAAAAAAACCCTAAACCCTAGAGGCCGCAGGTTGAAATTTGAACTGGCCAATCGAGATGTGCCAGGTACACTGAGGTGACCCTCCTGTCCAATAGGGATTAAATGACCACACGTCAGATTCGACAGGGGTATAAACGGGGTCCCGCCAGAGGACATGTTGGCAGTCCTCCTCGGAGCAGTGGGTCTGCAGTCGGGGACTCCCCCTTAGGTCGGGACACTGCCCGAGGTAACTCCTTGAGGGAGAGAGCCCTCAGCTTTTAGGTGCGTGATATGCGTGTTTTGGAGCCATCATATTTAAATCTTAAGGATTCTTGAGTCGGCTGTGTAGTATTAATTGTCTTTACATCATTGAGCCTGTGGTTTTATAAAATGTTACCGGACTTCTAACTAACTTTTTACTGAAGAATAAATCTGAGTTTTAACACCTGTTGGATTTGGTTGTGCGTGCATCCGTAACAGTGCCAGATATCATCTTGGGATCAGAACCTCCACTTAATCTTAACACAGAATATAACTCAAATACTCTGCAAAAGTGATTGTTGGATTTGTACCCAAATGCCAACCTCCAGACATAGCCGAGTCCTACCCTTGATAGGAGTGCCACTGCCAATAAATGTATCATTATTTAACAATCCACAATATGGTAAGGGACATCCAGGCAATGCATGGTGGCCAAGCCTCTCTGGAAAAAGACAAGAAGGAAAGTTACGATTTACCATGATAAAAGATAATCTGAATTCCACTGTATGCTTATATGGGCCAGGTAATTAGTCTCTGAGCACCCACACCCTTAAGTCTGGGGATGATGGGTGTGATAGTTACACTGCTAGATGAAATGACAAAACTTTTGTAGGATGTTTCCCAGGATGCAACAGGACTGGATCATATTGGAGGCCCACACTGTCATATAGACACATCAAATCACTTTGGCCTCCAAGTCCCAGAAGGAAGCGGTTGGTATTGGTTATGCAGAACACATGCTCAAAAAGTACTACCTCCCAATTGGCAAGGAGCATGCACATTAGGAGCCATAGTCCCCAATATAACAATAATTGACAAATTGCATGAACAGAGGGGATGGGTGAAAACTCTTCTCAAATGAACCAGGAGGGTTCATAACCCCCTTATAGATCGTCCCACAGGATTCCACAGTTTTGCCAGATGGTTTATCCCTTGGTTTGGAGTTAGTGAATTGGAAAAGGCAATAGTAAATATATCAGCTATAATAGAGGACATTGAAAACAGAACCATTGATGCCATACAGGCATTACAAATTGAAATATCTAGTTTGTCTCATGTAGTGATGCAAAATCGAATGGCTCTTGACTTACTGTTGGCTTCATAGGGAGGTGTTTGTACAATTGTTAATACGAGCTGCTGCACATATGTAGATCAAAGTGGCAGAATTTCTACTGATCTAGCAGAGATTTGGAAACAAACAAAATTCTTACATCAGGTTACGAAGGACAATACGTCCTGGGGATTTGAGGAGTTATACTACAAACTTACCTCATGGCTACCTAATTGGACTTGGTTGAAAAATCTATTCATTATTGCAATAATTGTAATCTGTGTGTGCATCTTAGCCTGTGTAATGATTCAGTGCTATAGCTGTCGTAGTTGAATGTACATGAAAATTAAGTTTGGGTATTGAGGCTTTGGACTTGTAAGTCCAAAGTCTCAATAAGGGGGGGAGTTTATGCCTTGAACAAAGGCAGGAGAAGGAAAATTTTACTGTATCACTGTACTAACAAACTTTTGCTTGCTTGAAAACTTCGAAATTTTGGTATGTACTAATTAGATAAGAAAAACACCTTGAGCTTTGTCAATGGTATGTGTTGGAGGTGCCAACAGACAGGAGGCCTTGGGCCTGATGTGCCTTGGGCCCTGATGATAAGCTTTGAGTTCTGCTGAGTTTTTGTAATTAAAACTTGCCAAGGCCAGTTAACTAGGAGAAAGAGATGACCCACACTGCGTGTGACCAAAGGGTGGGCACTATGTAAATGATAATATGAATATGTATGACTGGAATAATATAAATTTCTGCTTGTTGTAGGTAACAGTGTGCATGATAGGTGGAATGATCCCCCATGCACCCAGCGCTGCAATAAAGAATGCCTGCTTTCTAAAACTCCAAAATCGAGTCTTAGAGAATTTCTTTGACCAGCTTTTTCGGTAACAGTACATACTTGATAACTCTGTAATAGATAAGAGAGAGAATAAAGGGAAGCAGACTGCTTCTAACTGGTTCCTCAGGCTCTAGCTTAGATAAACAGCTTCTGCTTAGAAGGGCACATGCTCAAAGGTCTGGGTTCATCCAGAGGACAGCCCAGAGAGACTACCAACAACCACCAGAGACCTCAGAAGACCACTGACTCTTTTCCTGGAATAAGAAAGAGCATGCACCAAATAGATTAGCATATGTTAAGTAGTTCTTGGAAATCTAATGAATATGTATGTAATGTAAAGATAAAAGCTGTATAGTTTTTGAACACGGTGCGCCACCTTTGCGAAACGATTTGTGTGTGCGCCCAGTACTGCAATAAACAATGCTTGCTTTCTAAAACCTCAAACTGGTCTTAGAGAGTTTTCGTAACCAGATTTTTGGTAACAAGATGATGGACAAAGGATTTTAATCACCGTTCACCATGGCACAGAAGAGATACATCATGTTTTGGCACAGGTGAAGAACGATGGAGAACATAGATGGTGGGAAGCCCTCCTCAGATGGTCATCTATGGCAACAGGCATACATCTCATGCTACATCCCGTTGTGATCTTATTATCACTAACATGTTTATGTTTACTGCTTATAATCATATTGTACTTTAAGATTTGGCTCATGATGAAGCAAATAACTCTAATGCAATCACCCAGGGTATGCATGTTCATGACAGAGGGAGATAAATTCCTCAGACCCAAAAGCCTCCCAGAAAGAATAGAGAACAATTCCAACAAGACATATGGCAATGGGAAGGAACCGATGAGCAGTTTTGGAAAATCCTGAAGCCTTCTAAGAATGGAGATTTTTTTTTTTTTTTTTTTTAGAATGAAAAGATCTAAGTGAGACTTATTTGAAATATGAATTATTTATCTAAGTCTCAAAGGGGGAATTGTTGGAGATATGCAAGAAATAAAACAAAGGATGCTACTTAACACCTGTGAGGAGCTAAAGAGGCACGACCCTGACAGAAGGGAGTACCCAGATAAGCACCAGGGAAACTCTACTGCTGATAAAATCAGAGCTACTTGAACTTTGAGTGAACTATCCTAATTAACATAGTAAAAACCTCGCCCTCGGGTAGTGAAAGCCCCCTACCAACAGAAGCCCCTTCCTCATTGAACATGCGCAGTAAAAAAGGAGGATGCAGTGACTTTAAGTGGAGACGAGGCTTGCGAGAACCAATAGGAGCAAGGGTGACTGAGCGAAACTGTAAAAGTACTGATAACTGTTGCTTGGAATGTATAAAGGTCTTCTGCATGTTAACCAAGGTGTGCTAGATTTGTGGAGTCACCACCTGGCACCCATCTCTGTGCAGACATGAAATAAACCAATATCTCAGCTCTGTGTGTAATCAGCTTTTTGCACACTGGGTAAAGAACTCCATTTTGGGACAACAGTAGGAAGCTCTGGGTCTGGGCAGGAGTATCAGGCAGGCAAGGGTCCATGCTGGTATGGCCAGGGGGGGACTTCTGAATGTGGAGTGCATGCATTTTTGCTAGCGAGCATCAAGCTGGACTAGCTGGTGAGTAGGGGACTCATGAAGCAGGTAAGAGGGGCTTGGTATCCGGGCAGGGGTAGTGGACGGACAGAGGGGCTGTGCCAGTACTTCAGGGATCTGCAAGTGTGCATGTGCTTGTGAATCTAGAGTATTGTGTGTGCCTTTACTAGTGAACTTCTATTGCTGACAGCTGAAAAGAAGCTGCTGAATAGTGTACAATGTAATTAAGTTTCTTTTAATCATGCCCAAGACCCCTTGACCTATGTATTAACACTAATCAATAACCTATTGTTTAAAAGTAGAATGTTTAGATTACACTTTAACGAAAAATTAATTAGGTTTTGTAATTGAACAAAGAACTGTGTAGAAGTTATACAATGAATAATTATGTTCTCATGATATGGAGAACTAAAACCCATAGATGTGCAAACAGATAAGTCAATCATAAGAAGAACAAAGAGAAGTAAAACCTTGATGTAAGTAATAATGAACAATGCATGCGTCAGGAGCTGCCAACAAGAAAAGTTCAACTAAAGGGCAAACGATGAAGAAGATGATACGACCAGCAGATAAAGTAAACGACCACGGGAGAGGCTGCGATTTTTGAAGGGACACTAGATGGCAGCAAAGACCATGAAATAAAAGACTGTAACCTGATAATATCATTTTTTTAGACTGGGCGGGTTTATGTAAAATATTTCCAGGGAAATAACATGACTATGTAACAACTTTGTAAATATAACTTGTTTGAAATCATCGTTTCGTTGGAGCATTTGTGGTGGACCAATCCCCAGTGCTGCTAATAAAGAATACCTGCTTAACAGCATCATCAAAGTGCTGTTGAGTCACGATTCTTCATTTCACAGCCAAAGAGGAGGAAAGGGACTTGGCTGCCTGTGCTTACATTTTATGCAAGTCCTATATGTAGGTGCTCTTGAAGGCAGCACCTTGCCTGTGGGACTCTGTGTAACTGGCTGTGTCACTGTCCTGCATGCATCGTGTGTGTGTGTGTCTGTGTCTGTGTTCAGCTTTGCTACTGGTTGACCTTGCAAACAGGAAAGTGGCAGCTGCGTCCCTCAGCCTGGGCAGAGACCCTGGGCACACCTGGCTGGGCTCCAGCCACCAGGCAGGAGGGAGTCCTGAGCCAGAGCAGCTGGAGGCAGCACCTGTCTTAACATCCCTTAATACATTAAACCTATACTTAGTGACTACTTGATATACAGCTACTATGCAGTCAACAATGAAGCCAATCTAACAGATGCAGGATAAAAAAGTCCCTTCATTGCCTGCCCACATCTCACCCTCTATCATCTGAGGAAAACAGAAACTGAAAGGATCCTGCACCTGACATAGCCAATATCCACAAATTCCTTTATTATTAAAAAAAGAAACAGACCTAGAATTAAGTCACCCCCCCAATAATGTTCACCTTTTCTTCCAATTGGAAGTCCCAATTTCCAATTTCTATTCTGTTTTGCTCTAGCTTTAAGTTTTAAAAAACACGATTCAGGTGTAAATCTTCAATTCAGACACACCAGACCTCATAAATGTGTAGAAGTGAATGAGAACAAAGTGACGGTGATCTCTGGGACACGAGAGAGAAAGAGAGAAAAGAAAGAATGTGCATGAGCAATCTCCACTCAGGAAAGGAATAGGCCTTTCTTAGCAATAAAGTCTTGGCAACAGAAGAAACAGAGCCAATGGACTCAAAAGGGATTTGATACCATCTATCTACCACCACAGAAAGTTGCCCAATGTTATAACACAAAGTAGTAGCAAACCAAAAGCAGTGAAGACAAAAATCTTTGCAAGCCTCCACAGATGACCATCTCTGTAACAATGAATTTCACACACAGACTGGATCAAAAATTATAAAAAAAGACATGAACAAATCCTAAATAGCAAGTGGTACAGAGAATAAATGTGTTTGTTCTCACCAATTGAAGTTACAGCTTAAGCATTGTAAATAAAATTACTAGTATAAAAGCCTAAGCTAAGGAAATTTTATTTTCTTGTTCGGTTTTTACCACACAATTATTCACTGATAGCTTACTGGGTTTTTTTTCTGGGTTTATTATAGATTATATCTTAAATTAGCTGCCAAGACAACCTACAATTTTTACCACTGGAATTACTGCACTGTGTTTAAATCATGATTATTAAGAAGTCAGTTTCCAAAGAAAAAAGAGAAATTAGAATAGCATTTAAGTGAATATCAATATTATAATGCGAGGCTAACTTTAGAATCATAGAATCATTTAGGTTGGAAAAGACCTTCAAGATCATCGAGTCCAACCATCATCCATGCCCACTAAACCACACTCTGGAGTACCCCGTCTACGCGCTTTTTGAATACCTCCAGGGATGGTGACTCAACCACTTCCCTGGGCAGCCTATTCCAATGTTTGACAACCCTCTCAGTAAAGAAATTTTCCTAATATCTAACCTAAATCTCCCTTGCCTCAACTTGAGGCCATTCCCTCTTGTCCTATCTCCAGCCACCTGACAGAAGAGACCAGCACCCACCTCACTACAACCCCCCTTCAGGTAGTTGTAGAGAGCGATAAGATCTCCCCTCAGCCTCCTCTTCTCTAGACTTAACAGCCCCACCTCCCTCAGCCGCTCCTCATAAGACGTATGCTCCAGGCCCCTCACCAACTTGGTTGCCCTTCTCTGGACACGTTCCAGCAGCTCAATGTCTTTCTTGTAGTGAGGGGCCCAAAACTGAACACAGTACTCATGGTGCAGCCTCACCAGTGCCGAGTACAGGGGAACAATCACCTCCCTGCTCCTGCTGGCCACACTATTTCTGATACAAGCCAGGATGCCATTGGCCTTCTTGGCCACCTGGGCACACTGCTGGCTCATATTCAGCCGGCTGTCAACCAGCACGCCCAGGTCTTTCTCTGCCAGGCAGCTTTCCAGCCACTCTTCCCCAAGCCGGTAGTGCTGCATGGGGTTGCTGTGACCAAAGTGCAGGACCCGGCACTTGGCCTTGTTGAACTTCATACAATTGGCCTTGGCCCATTGATCCAGCCTGTCCAGATCTCTCTGTAGAGCCTCCCTACCCTCAAGCAGATCGACCCTGCCTCCCAACTTGGTGTCATCTGCAAACTTGCTGAGGGTGCACTCAATCCCCTCATCCAAATCATCAATAAAGATATTAAACAGAACGGGGCCCAACACCGAGCCCTGGGGCCCGCCGCCAACTGGATTTCACCCCATTCACCACAACCCTCTGGGCTCGTCCATCCAGCCAGTTTTTCACCCAGCGATGAGTACACTTATCCAAGCCATGAGACGCCAGCTTCTCAAGGAATATGCCATGAGAGACAGTGTCAAAGGCCTTGCTGAAGTCCAGGTAGATAACATCCACAGCCTTTCCCTCATCCACTAGGCAGGTCACCTGGTCATAGAAGGAGATCAGGTTGGTCAAGCAGGACCTGCCTTTCGTAAACCCATGCTGACTGGGCCTGATCCCCTGCTTGTCCTGGACTTGCCATGTGAGTGCTCTCAAGACAAACTGTTCCATAATCTTCCCCGGTACTGGGGTCAGGCTGACAGGCCTGTAGTTCCCCGGATCCTCCCTCCGACCCTTCTTGTAAATGGGAGTCACATTGGCAAGCCTCCAGTCCTCTGGGACCTGCCCTGTTGACCAGGATCGCTGATAGATGATAGAGAGTGGCTTGGCAAGGACCTCTGCCAGTTCCCTCAGTACTCTTGGATGGATCCCATCGGGTCCCATAGATTTCTGAGTGTCCAGATGGCGTAGTAGGTCACTAACTAATTCCTGCTGGATTAAGGGGGGTATATTCTGCTCTCCATCCTCACCTTCCAGCTCAGGGGGCGGAGTACCCTGAGGATAACTGGTCTCCCTATTAAAGACTGAGGCAAAGAAGGCATTAAGTACCTCGGCCTTTTCCTCATCTCCAGTGGCTACGTTCCCGCCTGTATCCATTAAAGGATAGATATTCTCCTTGGGATTCTTTTTACTGTTAACATATTTGTAAAAACATTTTTTGTTGTCCCTTATGATAGTGGCCAGATTTAGTTCTAGCTGAGCTTTTGCCTTTCTAATTTTCTCTCTGTATGATCTAACAAGATCCCTGTACCCCTCCCAAGTTGCCCACCCTTTCTTCCTGGGATGATAAACTCTCTTTTTTTTCTTGAGTCCTAGCAAAAGCTCCCCATTCAGCCAGGCTGGTCGTTTTCCTCGGCGGTTCGACATGCGGCACATGGGAATGGCCTGGTCCTGAGCCATTAAGATTTCCTTCTTAAAGAATGTCCATCCCTCCTGGACCCCTTTGCCCTTCAGGACCTTCTCCCAAGGGACTCTCTCAACCAGCGCCTTGAAGAGGCCAAAGTTAGCCCTCCGGAAGTCCATAGTGGTGGTTTTGCTGGCCACCTTCCTTGCCTCACCAAGAACTGAGAATTCTATCATTTCACGGTCGCTAAGCCCAAGACGGCCTCCGACCATCACACCTCCCACCAGTCCTTCCCTGTTCGTAAACAACAGATCTAGCAAGGCTCCTCCCCTGGTTGGCTCACCCACCAGCTGTGTCAGGAAGTTATCATCTTCCACACACTCCAGGAACCTCCTAGATTGTTTACTCACTGCTGTGTTGTATTTCCAGCAGATGTCTGGAAAGTTGAAGTCCCCCACGAGGACAAGGGCACACGATTCTGAGACTACTGCCAGCCGCTTGTAGAATGATTCATCCGCCTCTTCAACCTGGTTGGGTGGTCTATAACAGACTCCCAGCACAATGTCTGCCTTATTGGCCTTCCCTCTCATCCTCACCCATAAGCACTCCACCTTGTCATCAGAATCGTGTAGCTCTGTACAGTCAAAATATTCTCTAACATAGAGAGCCACCCCACCACCTCTTCTACCTTGCCTATCCCTTCTGAAGAGCTTGTAGCCATCCATTGCAGCACTCCAGTCATGGGAGTCGTCCCACCATGTTTCCGTGATGGCGACTAAGTCATATCTATCCTGCTGCACGATGGCTTCCAGCTCCTCCTGTTTATTGCCCATACTGCGTGCGTTAGCATAGATGCATTTGAGCTGGGTCATCGAATCCACCCCTAACATCGGCACGCTGCCCCCAGGCTCATCTCTGGTGCACCTAGTTTTATCCCTTACCCCCTTCAAACCTAGTTTAAAGCCCTCTCTATGAGCCCGGCCATCTCATGAGCGAGGATTCTTTTACCCCTTTGAGATAGCTGGATACCATCTGTCGCTAGCAAGCCCGGTGCCGTGTAAACCTCCCCATGATCAAAACCCCCAAAATTCCACCGATGGCACCAGCCTCTGAGCCACGTATTAACCAGGTGTCCTGGGTTCAGCTGGGATAGAGTTAATTTTTACAGGAACCTGGGAGGTGGGGGGGCATAGCCGGGGCAGCTGACCTGAACTAGCCAAGGAGCTATTCCATACCATGTGACATCATGCTCGGTATATAAATGGGGAGCGGCCGGGGGGAGCTCTCTCGACTTTCGGTGGGGGAAGTGGCGGAGCATCGGGTTCCGGGTGGTGAGCAGTTGCACTGTGCATCACTTTTTTTTTTTTTGGTATATTCTTTCATTAGTACCATTGTTGTAACTTTTTTTTTGTGTGTGTGTTGTCCCAATAAACTGCCCTTATCTCAACCCTCGAGGTTCCGGGTTTTTTTTTCTTTTCTCTCCTCCGTCTCCTCCCTATCCCACCGGAGGGGGGCGGGAGGAGTGAGCGAGCGGCTGCGTGGTCCTTTGTTACCGGCTGGGCTGAAACCACGACAGTCCTTTTTGGCGCCCAACGTGGGGCAGGAAGGGTTGAGATAACGACAGATCTGGCCAGAGCGTGTTGAAACAAATTTGTCATACGCATTTCTTATATTAGATAAATAGATGTTAGTCACAATGTTGGTTCATTTGTTCACATGGTGGCGTTGTGTAAGTTCTTATATGCTCTATGTATTGCCTGTAGTTACGTTTCTCACCTCTGGGAGAGTGATTGGGATTATCATTTTGCTGTACTGGGCAATGTCGACTTGTGAAATGATTACATCACTGGTCATGAGGTTAAGGTGGTATCTGTATGAGGCAGTGATATCATTTCCATACTTTGGGCACCTTCTATCGGATTTTATTGGTAATTACACCCAATCCATGGGGAAGTCAGGGGGGGATACTTCCCCCCGCCCGTTCGCCTCCCTTCTCTCCTTCCGACTAATTACAACAGCTTTTGAGAATTTTGAATATCCTTGGGATGCGCAAGCCAGTGTGCTGTTAGTGCTATGCCTCCTGAATATGTTTCAGGTCTTGTTTAGGGCTACAAAAAGGCTCTTTAAGAGTACCACCCAGAGATCTGCCCCAAAGCTGGATATTCATGGGTGGCACGGCATGTGGGAGGATATGGGCAGGTATCTAGAGAACTTCTCACCTCCAGTGGCTTGGAAGTTCACTCCCGAACAAGTACAGAACCCTCATGAAGTGGTAGAATATTTGAAAGGAAAATGCTGTGGCTATTCCAGAGACGCACAACTCGCTGCACTGTGCTGGGCCCTGGCCAGTATCTACCAAACACTGCTTGATATTAGGCAGCACCCTCAGGGGGAAAAGGGGGAAAAGATGGAAAACAGGGCAACAGGCACCGTGGCTACCCCTACCCCGACAACAGGCACCGTGGCTACCCCTACCCCGACAACAGGCACCATGGCTACCCCTACCCCGGCAACAGGCAGCGTGGCTACCCCAACCCCGGTGACAGATACTGCAGCTAAACCAGAGAACCAACCTGTGCCAGTATCAGTCGCCCCTGTACAGAAAAAGAAACACACAAAGAAATCAGTTCGCTTAGTGAGAGATGAAGATGAACCAGGGTCATCGCGAGAACAGGAGGAAGAGGCAGAACCTGAAATAATTACCCGATCTCTATTCCTGAGTGAGTTGCGTGACATGCGAAAAGATTTTAGCCGCCACCCAGGTGAGCACATTGTTACCTGGCTGCTCCGATGCTGGGATAATGGGGCTAGTAGTGTGGAATTAGAGGGTAAGGAAGCCAAGCAGTTGGGATCTCTGTCTAGGGAAGGGGGCATCGACAAGGCGATTGGGAGAAAAACACAAGTCCTCAGCCTCTGGAGGCGACTTCTGTTAGGTGTAAAGGAAAGATACCCCTTCAAGGATGAAGTTACATGTCACCAAGGCAAGTGGACCACCATGGAGAGAGGTATCCAGTACCTGAGGGAATTAGCCGTGCTGGAGGTGATTTATAATGATCCAGAAAATGCGCAGTCACCCACAGATCCAGATGAAGTCCAATGCACACAACCCATGTGGCGGAAGTTTCTACGAAGTGCGCCACCAACCTATGGCAACTCATTGGCAGTAATGTCCTGGAAAGAAGGCTATGGACAAACGGTGGATGAATTGGCTGTCCAACTCCGGCAATACGAAGGAAGTCTCTCTTCCTCCCTACGGGCCTGTGTCTCGGCTGTAGAGGAATTGTCCCGAGAGTTCCAGCAATTCAAAGTGGATATGTCCTCCTGCCCACCTGTACAGGCCCGCATCGCAGCTATTGGGAGTAAGCACTCCTCTGCCCAAGAGAGAGGAGAGAGAAAGTACACACGACGGGCTAACCTGTGGTTTTACCTGCGTGACCATGGAGAGGACATGAGGAAGTGGGATGGAGAACCTACCTCAGTCCTGGACGCACGGGTACGGGAGTTGCGAGAAAAAGCAACCAGAAAAGAGGATTCTTCTTGGAAAACTGCTGCTCCAGTTTCCCGTGAGCAGTCCCCCAGACGCAGTAGATGGGCTGATCCCATTTCTGATCCTCTTGAAGGGACTTCTGATTCACGTGTGCGAAAAGTGAGTAACGGATATTCTAACCAGGATTAGAGGGGCCCTGCCTCCAGCCATGTGGAGGAAAGGGACAACCGAGTCTACTGGACAGTGTGGATTCGATGGCCTGGCACATCAGACCCACAGGAATATAAGGCTCTAGTAGACACTGGTGCACAATGCACCCTAATGGCATCAAGTTATAAAGGGGCAGAACCCATCTGTATCTCTGGTGTGACAGGGGGGATCCCAAGAGCTAACCGTATTGGAAGCTGAAATGAGTCTAACCGGGAATGAGTGGCATAAACACCCCATTGCAACTGGCCCAGAGGCCCCATGCATCCTTGGCATAGACTATCTCAGGAGGGGGTATTTCAAGGATCCAAAAGGGTACCGTTGGGCCTTTGGTATAGCTGCATTGGAGACGGAGGAGATTGAACAGCTGTCTACCCTGCCTGGTCTCTCTCAAGACCCTTCGGTTGTGGGGTTGCTGAAGGTTGAAGAACAACAGGTGCCAATTGCTACCACGACGGTGCACCGGCGGCAATATCGCACCAACCGAGACTCCCTGATCCCCATCCATAAGCTGATTTGCCAATTGGAGAGCCAAGGAGTGATCAGCAAGACTCACTCACCCTTTAATAGTCCCATATGGCCCGTGCAGAAATCTAATGGGGAATGGAGACTAACAGTAGATTATTGTTGGCTGAATGAAGTCACGCCACCGCTGAGCGCTGCTGTGCCAGATATGTTAGAGCTTCAATATGAACTGGAATCAAAGGCAGCTAAGCGGTATGCCACAATTGACATTGCTAATGCATTTTTCTCCATTCCTTTGGCAGCGGAGTGCAGGCCACGGTTTGCTTTCACTTGGAGGGGCGTCCAGTACACCTGGAATCGACTGCCCCAGGGGTGGAAACACAGCCCCACTATTTGCCATGGACTCATCCAGGCTGCACTGGAAAAAGGTGAAGCTCCAGAGCACCTGCAATACATTGATGACATCATCGTATGGGGCAACACGGCAGAAGAAGTTTTTGAAAAAGGGAAGAAAATAATCCAAATCTTTTTGAAGGCTGGTTTTGCCATAAAAGAAAGGAAGGTCAAGGGACCTTCACAGGAGATCCAGTTCTTAGGAGTAAAATGGCAAGACGGGCATCGTCAGATCCCTATGGATGTGATCAACAAAATAGCAGCTATGTCCCCACCGACTAATAAAAAGGAAACACAGGCTTTCTTAGGTGTTGTGGGCTTTTGGAGAATGCACATTCCAAATTACAGTCAAATTGTAAGTCCTCTCTACCAAGTGACCCGGAAGAAGAACGATTTTAAATGGGGGCCTGAGCAACGACAAGACTTTGAACAAATTAAGCGGGAGATTGTTCATGCAGTAGCTCTTGGGCCAGTCTGGGCAGAACAAGATGTTAAAAATGTGCTCTATACTGCAGCTGGAGAGAATGGCCCTACCTGGAGCCTCTGGCAGAAAGCACCTGGGGAGACCCGAGGCCGACCCCTGGGGTTTTGGAGTCGGGGATACAGAGGATTGGAGGCTCGCTATACTCCAACTGAAAAAGATATTGGCAGCATATGAAGGAGTTCGAGCTGCCTCAGAAGTGGTTGGTACTGAAACACAGCTCCTCTTAGCACCCCGACTGCCAGTGCTGGGCTGGATGTTCAAAGGGAGGGTCTCCTCTACACATCACGCAAGTGATGCCACGTGGAGTAAGTGGGCCGCACTGATCACACAACGGGCTCGCATAGGAAACCCCAGTCACCCAGGAATTGTGGAAGTGATCATGGACTGGCCAGAAGGCAAAGATTTTGGAATGTCATCAGAGGAGGAGGTGACACATGCTGAAGAGGCCCCGCTGTATAATAAACTGCCAGAAAATGAGAGGCAATATGCCCTGTTCACTGATGGGTCCTGTCGCATTGTGGTAAAGCATCGGAGGTGGAAGGCTGCTGAATGGAGTCCTACACGACTAGTCGCAGAAACTGCTGAAGGAGAAGGTGAATCGAGTCAGTTTGCAGAGGTGAAAGCCATCCAGCTAGCGTTAGACATTGCTGAAAGAGAGAAGTGGCCAGTGCTCTATCTCTATACTGACTCATGGATGGTGGCAAATGCCCGACGGGGGTGGCTACAGCAATGGAAGCAGAGCAACTGGCAGCGCAGAGGTAAACCCATCTGGGCGGCCGCACTGTGGCAAGATATTGCTGTTCGGATAGAGAAGCTAGTGGTAAAAGTTCGTCACGTAGATGCTCATGTACCCAAGAGTCGGGCCACTGAAGAACATCAAAACAACCAGCAGGCAGATCAGGCCACCAAGATTGAAGTGTCTCAGGTGGACTTGGACTGGCAACGTAGGGGTGAGCTATTTATGTCTCAGTGGGCCCATGATACCTCGGGCCATCAGGGAAGAGATGCAACATATAGATGGGCTCGTGATCGAGGGGTGGACTTGACCATGGACACTATCGCACAGGTTATCCATGAATGTGAAACATGTGCTGCAATTAAGCAAGCCAAGCGGCTAAAACCCCTGTCGCATGGAGGGCGATGGCTGAAATATAAACAGTGGGAGGCCTGGCAGATTGACTATATCACACTCCCACGAACCCGCCAAGGCAAGTGCCATGTGCTTACAATGGTGGAAGCAACCACTGGATGGCTGGAAACATATCCTGTGTCCCACGCCACTGCCCAGAACACTATCCTGGGCCTTGAAGAGCAAGTTTTATGGTGACACGGCACCCCAGAAAGAATCGAGTCGGACAACGGGACTCACTTCCGAAACAACCTCATAGACACCTGGACCAAAGAACATGGCATTGAGTGGGTGTATCACATCCCTTATCACGCACCAGCCTCTGGAAAAATCGAACGATACAATGGACTGCTGAAAACTACATTGAGAGCAATGGGGGGTGGAACTTTCAAACATTGGGATACACATTTAACAAAAGCCACCTGGTTAGGTAATACTAGAGGATCCGCCAATCGGGCTGGCCCCGCCCAACCAAGACTTCCACATACTCTAGAAGGGGATAAAGTCCCTGTAGTGCGCATGAGGAGTATGTTAGGAAAGACAGTCTGGGTTAGTCCCCCCTCAAGCAGAGACAAACCCATCCAAGGGGTTGTTTTTGCTCAGGGACCTGGGTACACCTGGTGGGTGATGCAGAAGGATGGGGAAGTTCGATGTGTACCTCAGGGAGATTTGATTTTGGGAGAGAATAGGCAGTGAATTAGGCTGTATGATATTTAACTGCTAAATAACCTGCCAATGTATGTCATTGTATCTATAGTGTCTATATGCCATATCAAGGGTATTACAGTAAGAATTACCCAAATGACTGAAGGATGGACTTTGAAACTGAGCCAAGTACAACAGTGATAGAACTTGAACTGGCGCCCAGCAATTTCCTCAAGATCAACATCTTCGACCTGCAGGCCAAGGGCGTGGGTTGCACCAAATGTACCAGCCACAAGCTCCAGAGGCAGCATACAACAACCTAACACCTCACACCATCTCTCTTATCCTGAAGGACTGTTACAACAGATGGAGCCCCAAAGTCATGGACTAAATAAAACTGATGGACACATTGGAGGGATAGCCCATCGACTAAGGGAATACTATTTGGGGGGGGGGGGGGGTGGGGTGGGGGGGTGTCCATATACATATATATATATAAGACAAGGAAAGTGGTAGTGGTTGATTGGAAAATGTAAGATCTGGGCATGATGTAGATGGTATAGAATAAGGGGTGGATAATGTCCTGGGTTCAGCTGGGATAGAGTTAATTTTTACAGGAACCTGGGAGGTGGGGGGGCATAGCCGGGGCAGCTGACCTGAACTAGCCAAGGAGCTATTCCATACCATGTGACATCATGCTCGGTATATAAATGGGGAGCGGGCTGGGGGGAGCTCTCTCGACTTTCGGTGGGGGAAGTGGCGGAGCGTCGGGTTCCGGGTGGTGAGCAGTTGCACTGTGCATCACTTTTTTTTTTTTTGTATATTCTTTCATTAGTACCGTTGTTGTAACTTCTGGGTTTTTTGTGTGTTGTCCCAGTAAACTGCCCTTATCTCAACCCTCGAGGTTCCGGGTTTTTTTTTCTTTTCTCTCCTCCGTCCCCTCCCTATCCCACCGGAGGGGGGCGGGAGGAGTGAGCGAGCGGCTGCGTGGTCCTTTGTTACTGGCTGGGCTGAAACCACGACACCAGGTGTGTTTAATCTTTATTAGAGAGATCATCCGCAATTAGGCTCCTTGAACTGAGTGCAGCAACTTATAGAATGCTGTTCCAGATTGTTTCAAAGCAGAAAAAAAGCATTAAAAGTGTCATGGTTTAACCCCAGCCGGCAACTAAGCACCACACAGCCGCTCACTCACCTTCCTCACAGTGGGATGGGGAAGAGAATCAGAAAGGCAGAAGTGTGAAAACTCATGGGTTGAGATAAAGACAGTTTAACAGGGAAAGCAAAAGCTGTGCATGCAAGCAAAGCAAAATAAGGAATTCATTCACTACTTCCCATTGGCAGGCAGGTGTTCAGCCATTTCCAGGAAAGCAGGGCTTCATTGCGCGTAACGGTTACTTGGGAAGACAGGTGCCATAACTCTGAACGTCCCCCCTTCCTTCTTCTTCCCCCAGCTTTTTATTGCTGAGCATGATGTCATATGGTCTGGAATATCCCTTTGGTCAGTTGGGGTCAGCTGTCCCAGCTGTGTCCCCTCCCAACTTCTTGTGCACCCCCAGCCTACTTGCTGGTGGGGTGGGGTGAGAAGCAGAAAAGGCCTTGACTCTCTGTAAGCACTGCTCAGCAGTAACAAAAACATCTTGGCATTATCAACCCTGTTTTCAGCACAAATCCAAAACATAGCCCCATACTAGCTACTATGAAGAAAATTAACTCTATCCCAGCCAAAACCAGCTAAAGAAGTAGAATACAGAGCATATGGAAGATTTGAAGTGCCTCTAGAACAGTTAAGCAATATTTTTTTTACTTCTTAAAGGCATTTGTGACAAAGAAATAATTTTAGCAGTTATCAAGACAAGTAAGCAGTAGCTCTTGATCTAAAGACCTACTGCTTCTTACCCTGACCAAACCTAAAGTCAAGAGCACAAAATTAATCCAATGAAAAACTAGAGGAAAAAGTGTTGAAACTCTAGTACATTTCCAGTTAGCTTCTGTCACACATTCAGTAAATAAATTCCTCTTGAGGAATTGGTTATACTTGAAAACTTCAAGCTAAGAGGATATTCCCTCATGGGAAGCCATCAGGATTCAGACAATATAAAAGGAAGAGGCACCTGATTCTCCTTTGACTCATTTTTGTCAGGGAGCAGCAAGGGCTGGCTGCTCTGCAATCAAAAGTGAGCCAGGAGTGGAGCACAATAATAAGGCAAGCAGGAGGAGTGACCTCACTAACAAGGAGCCATAATGCGGAGCGGTAAGTCCGGGTCAGGATTAGGGCCAGAGACAGTAGTTGGGGTCAGACACAGTCCAGTCTTCACCCAGCAAGTCCGTAGTGATGAGGCAGGTCCAAGGCCAAACCAGGAAGCCAAGCCAGCAGGTCCAGGTCAGTCAGAATGATGGAGGTCTGAGACCAGGCACAGACACAACTGCAATGTAGCACAGGCAGGGGCCAGTGGTAAAGCCTCAGCTTAAAAGCAGCTCGCAGGGGAAAAGAAGAGTCAGGTTCTCACTTCTAGCTCTCTTCACAACAGGTCTTATCAGTGAAGGAGCTGACCTTGTGTGGAATAATTGCTAGAGGTGACTTATCGATATGTCATCCCCCCTCTTAAGGGAAGGTAAACCTCCAGGGTGGAATGCAGTGGATATGCAAGAAATCTGTTCCATAATAATTCCCTAAGCAACATAACCTGCAACCTTAGATGTTAGCAACACCAGGGGAGCTTGGTATGCTGACTCTGAGAAACAACACGGAGGGTGGAGCAGAGCGGAGACACCGCAGCCAGGCTCTGTGATATCATCGCAGGGAACTGGAACTACTGGAACAAGAATGGAAGGTCCCTGCATTGAGTCCACTGAAGCAAGGAGGTGAAATAATGGGGGTTCTGTCAATACTATTGTCTTACTTCTGATTTATATCATAAGTGCCCAGTTCTGGAGTAGTGACACACTAAATCATGTTCTCTGGGTGAACTTTGCTCATTATAATATCATTATAATACCAAAACACACCTCCATCCCAAAAGCTACCTGCCTCCAAGGTGCGACCACCCCTCACTGAGCATGCGCTCTGAATTTTCTCTAGCATATACCTTTAAAAGTAAAGCGAGGAGATTTTATACCAATCATAATAAAGGTATGTATGACTAGAGTCACTCAAGCTCCACCCAAAAATAAGAAAATAGTATAAAAAGGCTTAAGAGAGGAGGAATGCTAGGGAAGATACCATCATAGACAAGTCGGGAGGACATCACTGACTTCTGGGATCAGTTGACAAGCTGAACCTCTCTTTCCCCCCATAGGGACACCTATTGGGTAAGATTCGAACCCTCAGTTATACCGAGTGCTTCCCTGGGAAACTTAGAAATCTCTATAGAGTTTTACCATAATTTAGTGTGCTTGTAGTCAACTGTATTATTATTTGCACATGCTTTGCAGACAGTGTATTTATCACCGGCAATCCAAAAGAACCTGTACTCCTGTTGCTTTAATAAACTGTACTATTCATTAATCTAGCCATGATAGTTCCTTGAACGCGACCAAACTCCCTAAGTCTGGCCGTTTTAGTTCGTTGAACGTGACTAAATTGAAAGTACGGTGCGCTATTTGTGCATCTGTAATCATGATAATTCAATATATTGAATGCGACCGGACTTATAGTGCTGAATTGGGCATCACTCAGAATCTAAGCCTAGCCGCCCCCAGCCCCTCTGATATCTGAGGATAAGCTCAAACGCAAGGGTGCGGAGACTCAATTAAGCGCTCAAACTCTCTGTGCAAGATTCCCTTTATTTCACAAAAGAATCCAACTTATATATGTTTCAACAAAGATCCAGAAAGTACTAACGGCACACAGCCAATACTACTAACACAGGAGGGCATATCTGGCCCAGCTGGGATGTTTGCCAGTCCTCAGAACAGTTAAAGATAAAAACATTCCATAGACATACTCGTGACTGTCTTCAGCCACATCTTCCCAGGCCTACACAAGGCCATCCTCCAACCTGACCTTGTGAAACTAGTTCTTCAAAGGTTTGGCAAACATGCAGCACAACAAATTCTAACGGTCACTCTTGAAAACAAATGCCAGGTGTTCCGAGCTGCTCCCACACAAGGGGATTTATTTTCTGCCAAACTTCTTTATCCTTTAACGTAACACCTTGGACTCAGCCAGCTAAACTCTTTGACTTGGCCAACTAAACTCCTAGAAGGGGGATGCGCTCCAGGTCCTTACAATTGTATTCCACAAATGTCAATGTCACTTCTGACTTTGAGTGGAACGGCCAATGAATACTACAGAATTTCTTTTATATTGTAATGTGCTGTTAAAATGTACCACTGCCTGAGAACCATAATACTTAATCATGCAGAATGAGGGGTTTAAAAAATAAAATAAGAAAAAATAAATCCTTAAATCCTAGAGAAATAGAAGGTCCAAACCCAAGAGCCCTAATTTCAATTAGGGTTAGCACCCTAATTTGGGGGGGGGGGGTGGTGGTGGTGTGTGTTAATGACTTCTTCTAGAAAGGTTTGAAAAGGACAACGAGAAAGATGTGGGAATTATATGTACATCAGGGAGGAGATGAAAAGAACGGGGGAGATGTGCAAGTATAAAATTTCAAAGTATTTAATGTGAGCACATCAGCTCATTCCCACTCCCTTTCTCCCCTTCCAAAAACAAATTAATTGAAACTTTATTGCTGCCATATCCTAAAGTTCCTTCTCAAGGATCTGAAATATTCTTGGATTACATTATTGTGAAGCAGGTTTTAAATATTCGATAGTTTGCCTCTCCTTTCTTGGAGCCAATGAACCTCAAAGGCCCATACATGCTTCCATGCACAGAAATTAAATAGGTAAGCAAGAGCATACAAGAGTTGCAGATTTTTTAATACTCATAGAGAAAGGATGAAAATATAAAATTGAAGCTTCACGGTCTATTTATAGTCTAATATATTTGCAAATGAAATCTCTTTGTTAAAGTCCCAACTAAAATGAGATTCAGATCTGCTAACACAATGAGTTTACCTGGAATATCAGGAATGCAGCCTACTATTGGACTCTAAGCATTATCTTTAGCTATGCTGCTGATCTCACACTAATCTTCTGGCATGTTCTGTCCTGTCTGCCCCCCCCCCCCCCCCCCCCCCGTGATACATATAGGTCACTCCTTGATCAATAAGGCATCCCACCAAATTAACAGGTGATAACAGAGGGGTGTTATTAACCCTGCCTACCCATTGGAGTGTTCAGGCCATAGCATCAGTGATCACCACCTTTTTGGGGTCCCTCCCCTCTTGCCTGTAAACACACTCCAACAGCCCAAGCAACTGTAGTTGTTTACCCCCTTAGTCCCTCCACAAGGATATCACATTCATGGGATCAACAGGATTGGGCTATTGCTCAACATATCCCTCCATCAGCCAAGCCCAAAGCCCACCTCTCTTGCGCAGGGGAATGTTTACAAGTGGCATAGTGTTATGGGTTTGTGTGGTGCGGGGGGTTTTTTTTGTAGCAGGGGAGGGGCCGCAGGGCCGGCTCCTGTGAGAAGCTGCTAGAAGCTCCCCCGGCTCCAAGTTGGGCCCGCTTCTGGCCCAGGCCGACCCAATCAGTGACAGTGGTAGCGCCTCTGGGAGAACATACTTAAGAAGGGGAACCGGTAATGAGCAGGGGTATTGGAATGTGAGAGGAACACCTCTGCGGATACCGAGGTCAGTGAGGAAGGAGGGGGAGGAGGTTGATGCCCCTGCAGCCCGTGGTGAGACGGCAGGCTGTCCCCCTGCAGCCCATGGAGGTGAGCGGGGGAGCAGAGGCCGCCGAAGATGGCCGTGACTCCATGGGAAAGCCCGCGCTGGAGCAGTCTGTGACTGAAGACCGGCCCGCAGAAAGGACCCACGCCAGGGAAGTTTGTGAGGAACTGCAGCCCGCGGAAAGGACTCACGTTGGAGACGTTCGTGAAGGATTGTCTCCCGTGGGAGGGACCCCACGGTGGAGCAGGGGAGGAGTGAGGAGCCCTCCCCCTGAGGAGGAAGGAGCAGCAGAGACAAGGTGTGGGGAGCTGACCCCAACCCCCATCCCCTGTTCCCCTGCGCTCGGGGGGAGGAGGTAGAGAGAACCGGGAGTGGAGTTGAACCGGGAAGGAGGGAGGGGCGGGGGGAAGGTGTTCTAAGGTTTGGTTTTACTTCTCATTATCCTTGTTTTGTTTTGATTTTTAGTCAATTAAATTGATTTTGTTTCTTCCCCAAGTTGAGCCTGTCTTTTGCCCGTGACCATAAGTGGTGAGTGATCCCTCCCAGTCCTTATCTCGACCCACGAGCCTGCCTTTATATTTTCTCCTCATCCCACCATGGCCGGGGGGGGTGGGAGAAGTGAGCCAGCGAGCGGCTCTGTGGTGCTTTGTTACCAGCTGGGCTTAAACCACGACACCCCTAAATGCCTGAATTCTTAACCAAAGGTCACAAAGGTAAGAGTGTTATAGACGCTCGTGACAAATTGGAGGAGCCAATTTGTATTAAATGACAAGATCGAATTTATTAGCAAGCGATAAGAGAGCAAAACAGCGCTGGGCGGCCGGGGAGACAGTGCTCCGCCAAAGGCTCGCGCCGAAAATGGGGAAGAGTCCCTTTATTTATACAGTTTCTAGTTTCTGTCTACGTGACGGCTGGTATCTTCTGCATTGTGTGTGCGTTTGTGCCGTCAGTTGCTAGGTGGTCGTAATCTGCCTTCAGGTGGCGGCTGGTATCTTCTGCATTGTGTGTGCGTTTGCGCCGTCATTTGTTTGTTAGGTGGAACGTCTTTCGTTAATGATCGGTACTTAACTGGATACTGTGGTTTTAGATAAGCGAGGAATGTCTCTACCCCCACATGCGATTTCATGAACAAAGTTAACCAGTTCATTACAAGAGTGTCTTCCTGATGCTGAGCAATCCTGTTCTGTATATTAAGTATCAGTGGTATTGAACTCTCCTTTTTTAACGTTGGGCACCTTTGTTTCCAGGGAATCCTATTCTTTTGCACACTGAATGCATTTGTGGGAATTTTTTTCTTTTGTGTATTGAGTGTACAACCCAAGCCTTTTCACATACTGTGTTTTGACAATCTGAGTAGGACCCTAGCCCTTGGCATGCTTGTTTTGAGACCTTGCCTATTCATAGGGTGAGTACAGGTATTTGCACAGAATTTTGTTTTGTTTGTGGTGAGGACATATAATCAGGAACAAATGTTTGCATGGAACCCTGTATTAGGTATGATTGTTTGTCAGGTGTATGTGGGGTCTGTGTGATGTGAGAGATATAAATGTTTCCCAAAAAGAAGAGTATATCCTCATAGCATGGTCAGATGCAGAGCGCTGTAGCATTTGTAACCAAGCAACTGGGATTGCAACCCAGTTGGTTAAAACTAACACTTGTTTCAGGGTGCCAGGTGAACAGTATGCAGATATACTGCAGTATATCTGTCATCTTGTTTGTGAGTACAAGCCAAGGAGTACAAAAAGCTATCTATCTGAGATGTTTGTGAATGAGTGCATGAGATCTGCTGGCCAGCACTGAGTCTGATTTGCCAGAGAGTAAGAGGAGGATCAGGACATTTGTCTTGTCCATGTTTATATGCATATGTGGTGGCTGTAAAAGCACTGTTCTTCCATCTTTGTTGAGCTATTGATGGTTGACCATACCTGTGCTTATTGGGAATTTATGCTCAGACCTGGGAAAAGCAGAAGCCCTAGCAAGCTGCAAGAGGTGAGATGCCCCTAAACCAAAGTCCACAGGACTTGGCTGTTCCTAACAACTGTTGTTGTGAGGAGGGAATGGCAGGTACAGAACCCTATATGAGGAAGGGACTGCTCCTTTTGCAAATGTGCCCAAATCATTAGAGTTTGCAACCAAAATGTGTAACATTCACTTGAAGGAGTATATTCAGGGTCTATTGAAAGCAAACCACCACCACAATTATTGACCCATGCTATATTGGCTATAAAGCAGGCAGAGACCCAGAGGCTGAACTCTCTGCAAACTGGTCCCTGGAATGTGAGAAAATCTGTTACACAAGGAAAATAAACAATTGCAAAAGGATGTCTCTTCAACCTAAAGAGAAGTTCAATTTATACAGAACCAAGCATTCAGACTCTGAGTTATACAGAAAAAAACCCCAAATTATAAACCTTTGTAAAAGGTAAAGCATGCAGCAATCAGCTCCACTTTCCTATGACGAACCACTGAATTCTTTTGTCTGTCTCTCATCTCCCTTTCTCCAATAATCCCCTCTGATAGCCTATGTCCATACATTCTGTATGGTTTGCTTAAATATTTTTTTTTTATGGTTTTAATATTTTGTACCTGCTATGAAAACTAGTTTGCTGCTAGATAACTGTAAAAGTGAGATTTGATAAATGATTATAAGAAATCATATACTAACATTATGATTGAAACAATAGACAAAAGTGTAGCCAGGGGACTAGCTAGTAGAGGTAATTACAAAAGTGTAGTCAAGTGATTAACTAGTAATTACTCATAAGTTTGGCAGTTCTTGGCTCTTATGACTAGATGCTCCTGTACGCTAGATGAGAACAATGTTGAAACTGACCACATGTGATTGAAACTGCGTTAAGCTTCAAGATCCAAGAACAAGAACAAAGACTTCAAGGACAGCCAACAGAATTTCAAATGGGTTGGTGGTTGCAAAAGCAGCCCTTTGACTCAAATGAATTCTTCATTGCGCGTGATCAGATGTAGGCAGTACTATGATAATCAGTTGCAATAATTTTTATGTATATGTATACTAATCTGATTAATATGTAATTAGTTACTCCATATAACCTGTTTGTGCTGAAGCTGTGGCATGCATGCTAGGTGGAATTATCCCCCGTGCATCCAGCGCTGCAATAAAGAATGCCTGCTTTCTAAAACTCCAAAATGAGTCTTAGTTTCTTCAACTGGCTTTTCGGTATCACCTCCCCCTTTTTTTGATTAATTTTGCTATAAAAGATTACTTAATCCTGTAAACCCTGTAAATAATATAGCTAGTAAAAATATCAAATATTCCACTGCTCCTGTCACTAGACAAATACTTGCCATCCCTGCTAGTCAACAAGAAGTGGTTGAACAGAGCACACCAGGGCCTGACAATCTGGTATAACTCTGTCAGCAAGATAGGAAGTTTTTGTTGCAAGGATGCTTGGAGAAGGACCTTGAGCCAAGGGGGTAAAAGAAAAGGCTTCTTTAAAAACAAAAACAAACAAACAAACAAAAACAAAAAAAGAAAAGAGCAGCAGCAGCTAGGGACCCCCCCCCCCCCCAAGCCAGGAATCCTTAAAACTTATGCCCTTAGAAGAACCAAATAATAAGAATCATCTGTTCCCTGCCTTTTTAGAATAAAATGCTAGGCTGAGGAACTGGCTTATTCAACAGAAGAGCAAGGACTTGAAATCTGGATCCTTGTAAAACTATCTCCAAATCTAACCAATCTGTAAAATTTAAATGAACAGTAATACCAAAACCCTCCCTGTGAGAGACTGAAAGTTAATGTCTCAAACATTGTGGTGGGGCAAGTTCTGCTTAAGGATGAACTCTGCATAGCAAGGAACCACAGGTGAAAAGAAGCCGAAGGGGAGGGCATGCCAGAGGGTGCACAGCTCTCTGTTCTGATATGCTGAGTAGGGCAATTTACTATGCTGTTTTGATATGCTGTTCTGATATGCTGAGCAGGACAGCTCACCATGCATGACAAAAGATCACCATGCAGGGAAGGGGAAGTTACTCCCCAAACGACCCCCAAGTCCCAAAGGCTCACAAACCAAGCATGACACCTAATTGGCCTAATAAGTTCAAGTGCCCACCTGAAGCAGGGGCAAGGATGATAAAAGGACACAAACTGAAGCCCCAGGCACGCAAGCCCACCGGAACTGGACCCCTCGGCTGACTGAACCAATGCTGGACCCAGGACTGGTGAAATCTTTCTCTTTCCCTTTTTCTCTCTCTGTCTTGTTCTCTCTTTCCTTTTCCATAATCCCTACACCTCATCCCTTTAAGACATAAAACCGTTGACCAAGTCTGGGACTAAGAGTGGATCTAGCTGTCCCTAGGCCCTTCTCTGAGAAGGAGTCTAGAAAGCAAGGGGGTCTGCTCTGAACCTCGTGACTCAATGGGAGGGATCTCCTTCTTCCCTGAATTGATGTATATGGTTACCCTGGGTTACATAGTTTACTGAGGTAGTCTCATGCCAGTTCCTGTTGTGAGAAACCCTGCCACCTACTGTTATGCCTCCCAAGTTCAGTTTGCTTCTGTCATGAATAAAATGTTTAACTGATTGTTTGGTGTCGTTTCACCTTAATTTAGCCCAAGGGAATTCTGAATTCAACAGGACACCCTGGTCTGTCCAGTCCGGGTCGTGACACTCCCCTAAAGAGCTCAGGAGTGTGTGCAGTAAATTGGGTACCATTTAAACTGTTACCTTTACCAGTGTGACTCCCCAATACCCCTAAATGTAGCAAAAGGGGAGATGCAAAGCAAAAAGAAATAGTAATTTAGAAATACAAACTTATTGCCAAATTTTAATTTAAATTAAAAATTAAATTTCATATTTAAACTGTAAATTGAAAGTTTGGTAAATTTGGGAGTTGATTAGAAATAAAGAGTCCTTGTATTCTGCTGGTTACTAACGCATCTACCAAAGTATGAAGAGAAAAGAAAAACAAAAAAGAGGAAAAAAAAGAAACTGAAATGGATCCAATTTAAAGGTGTTAATCTCCAAAAAAGAGAAACCCTGTTTCTCTAAAGTGAGGATGGACATAGTTCCTATTTTTTTAAATAGTGATCAATAACAAATCCCTGATATACAAATGTAATGTCTATGCATGGTCTGTGTGTGCTCACACATCTATGTATAAATATCACCTTATGTATTAAACCACGACATCCCTCACTGAGAAAGGTCGAAAACTAATTGGGAAAATGGGTCAAGGTTCCTCCTGTCCAGATCCTAAAAGCCTGTTAGGCTCCATGTGCCACAATTACGGTGCACGATTGGGAAAAAATGGGGGCAGGCAATGAGTCCAACTTGCCCACCAGTGGAAGGGCTATACTTATGCTAAACTAGAACTGCAATTTCCAGATGAGGGAACCTTTGACCTGGATAAATTAACTTCTCTTTGCCATTACCTCGAAGACAATAAATCGAGAGAAATGAATGCTTGGTTTTTGTGGGGCCAGGAGGTGAAAAATCACCAGCAGAAGTCTATTATAGCTACCTTACAAGATAATAATGCAAAAATGAAAGAACAAATTGAAAAGATTAAATTAGGTGAAAATAAAAATAAGGATCCTTCTAAAGCTTCAGCTGCAGCACCTAAATCTCTGTACCCAAGCTTAGAACCTACTGCATCAGTCCTACCCCCGTATCACAATCCTCCAGTGATGCCAGACACCCCACCTTATAGACCAGGTGGTGCTGATACCGAAAAGCCGGTCGAAGAAACTCTCTAAGACTCGTTTTGGAGTTTTAGAAAGCAGGCATTCTTTATTGCAGCGCTGGATGCACGGGGGATAGTTCCACCTAGCGTGCATGCCACAGCTTTAGCACTAACAGGTTATATAGAATAACTAATTGCATATTAATCAGATTAGTATATATATACATAAAAATAATTGCAACTGATTATCTTAGTACTGCCTACATCCGATCATGCGCAATGAAGGATCCATTTGAGTTGAAGGGCTGCTTTTGCGACCACCGACCCATTTGAAGTTCTTGCTGGCTGTCCTTGAAGTCTTTGTTCTTGTCCTTGTTCTTTGATCTTGAAGCTTAACGCAGCTTCAACCACATGTGGTCAGTTTCAACATTGTTCTCATCTAGCGTACAGGAGCATCTAGTCATAAGAGCCAAGAACTGCCAAACTTATCAGTAACTACCTCTACTAGTTAATTGCTTGGCTATACTTTTGTCTATTGTTTCAATCATAGTGTTAGGATAAGATTTCTAATAATTATTTACCAAATCTCACTTTTACAGTCACCTAGCAGCAAACCAGTTTCCACAGCTGGTACAAAATATTAAAACCATCAAAATATTTAGACATACCATACAGAATGTATGGAAATATGCTATCAATTCCCCCCTTCCTGTTTGAGGCTACTAATTCTTTTAGTAGTCTCACTTGAACATAGATTGTGTCACAGCTCGTTTAAGACAGCTAAAAGCGACACAGATTATAACAATGATGATAACTACTTCTCTTGCTTTGTTGGTGCGACAAGGGAAAGTTTCAAGCTACCCAGTAAAGGTATCAACTAAAACTAGGATATATCAGTATCCATTTTTTTTAAAGCAATTCTGTAAAATCAATTTGCTAATATTTTCCTGGAGAATTTCGTTGCTTCGTAATTCCAAAAGTAATTTTATTATTGGTTTTGGGATTATTGCATATACAAATTTCACATCCAATTGTAATTGTTCGAATAATCTTTGTCATATCTCTACTCAAAATGTACTGTTGTAAATGCTTAACAAGGTTTTCTGTTCCCCAATGTACTTTGTTATGTTCAGCCTGGGCAATTTCTCTCATTATTGCGGGTGGGACTATTGTTTGACCTCTCTGTGTTACAGCCCATCCTGTTTTATTTTTATTAGCCTGCAATTTAATAATTAATTCTTCATCCTTTTCATTATAATTTGGAGCATCTTTAGGTAAATTTACACTTTTCTCTGGAACTAGTGTTAGGATGCCTTTTTCTGCAGCCTCTTTAGCAGCTCTATCAGCCAATTGGTTACCTGTTTCAGGGACAGTCCTACCTGACTGATGCGCTTTACAGTGCATTATCGCGACTGGTGTTGGCTTTTGAATGGCTTCTAACAATTTCAGTATTTGTTCTGCATGCCGAATGGTGGTTCCTTGTGCAGATAACAGTCCTCTTTCTTTCCATATTGCTCCATGTGCATGTACTACTCCAAAAGCATACTTTGAGTCTGTCCAAACGTTGACTCACTTCCCTTGACTTAGTTCCAGTGTTCGAGTAAGAGCTATCAATTCAGCCTTTTGTGCAGATACATTTGAAGGCAAAGCTCGTGATTCAATTATCTTCTCAGTAGTGGTTACCGTATATCCTGATAAGCATTTTCCTTCACGGATGAAACTGCTTCCGTCGGCATATAGTTCCCAATCCGTTTCTTCCAGTGGCGCATCTCGGAGATCCGGTTGGCTGGAATAGACTTCTTCAATTGTCTGCAGGCGGTCATGTTCCAGTTCTCCTTCAACTTGATCAGTTGTTAAAAACACAGCAGGGTTAACAATAGTAGTAGTTTTTAAGTAAACATCATCTTGCTCCAACAACACCACTTGGTATTTCAGCATTCTACTAGGGGATAACCAATGCCCCCCTTTCTGTTCGAGCACAGTGATCACCATGTGGGGAACATACACTGTAATTCTCTGTCCTAGGGTGAACTTGCGAGCTTCCTGGATCAATAGCACAGTTGCAGCGACGGCGCTCAGACAACCAGGCCATCCCAGACTCACATTGTCTAATTGCTTCGAGAAGTAGGCCACAGCTCGCCGACTTGGTCCCAGATATTGGGCCAGAACACCCAGAGCTATAACTTTTCTTTCATGAGTAAAGAGTTCAAATGTCTTTGTGAGATCTGGCAGGCCTAGGGCTGGCGCCTCCATTAAAGCCTGTTTTAGTTTTTTGAAAGCAGCTTTCCCGGCATCAGTCCAATCTATAAATCCATTGTTTGAGGTTTTGAGCTGCTCGTATAAAGGTCGGACCAGCAAGCCACAATTTACAATCCACAGGTGACACCACCCAACCATTCCCAGAAATGCTCGCAATTCTTTTAGAGTCTTAGGCTCAGGGAGACAACAAATTGCCTCCTTTCTCTCAGTTCCTAATTGTCTCTGTCCTTTCAGGATTTTAAACCCAAATAGGTTACTTCTCTCTGGGTTATTTGGGCTTTTTCTTTTGACACTCGGTATCCACTGATTCCCAAAAAGTTCAAAAGGCTAATAGTTAACTTTGTGCATTGTTCTTCTGTCTCAGCTGCAATTAACAGATCATCCACATATTGCAACAAAATTCCTTGGTTATTTTCTTTCTTCCAAATCTCTAATTCTCGTGCCAATTGATTTCCAAAAATGGTAGGGCTGTTCTTAAAGCCTTGAGGCAAGACTGTCCATGTATATTGTGTTTTTCTCCCAGTCTCAGGATTTTCCCATTCAAAAGCAAAAAGCTCTTGACTATTGGGATCCAAGGGAATACAGAAAAAGGCATCTTTTAAGTCTAACACTGTGAACCATTCTTGTTTCTCTGTTAGGGTTGTTAACAAAGTATAAGGATTTGCCACTACCGGATGAATATCTTGTATTATTTGATTTATTGTTCTGAGGTCTTGAACCAGCCTGTAATCTTTCCCATTAGCCTTTTTAACAGGCAAGATTGGGGTATTATATTTGGATTCACATTCTATTAACAATTTGTACTTTAGAAATTTTTGTATTATTGGTACTAACCCTTTCCGACTTTCCAGTTTTAGGGGGTATTGTTTAATTCTTACTGGACTCGATCCTGGCTTTAAATCAATTCTCACAGGCTCTGTTCTTTTGGATTTACCAGGAACTTCCCCAGCCTAGACGACTGGAATTACAGCATTATTTACTTCGACTGGTATGATCCTCTGCTTTCGGTGACTGTCCTGTAACAACAAAGCCACTGCTTCGATATGTTTAGTTTCTGGAATTAGAATTTTAATCTCACCATTTTTAAATTTAATTTCTGCTTCCAATTTCTCAAGTAAGTCTCTCCCTAACAGGGGTTTAGGAGAATTTGGCAAATACAGAAACTGATGAGTGACCCATTGTTTTCCTAATTTCATTGTCAAAGGTTTAAAGAAGGGTCTAGTCTCTTGTTCACCTGTCACACCAACAACACTAATTTCTTCGGAACTTAATTCCCCCTTTAAGGTGTTTGAAACTGAAAATGTGGCTCCAGTGTCAACTAAAAATTCAATTTTCTGTTCTCCCAGATTAGCTGTAACCAGAGGTTCTGCTGGGAGACTCCCCTCCAGTCCCCGTCAGCTACTTTCACTCAACTTTCCCAAGAAAGGGGGAACTTGCTGAGATTGTGTGGTCGAAATTGGGATCACTTGTGACCTTGTAGGTCTCAGGGGACATTCCCCTTTCCAGTGTCCTTCTTGTTTACAGTATTCACACTGATTCGGTCCCAGGGGCTGGTTTAATCCCACTGGTGACCCCAACCCAGTTCCTCTCCCTCGTCCCATTCCTCGACCACATCCCCTTCCTCGAGGAATAACTCCTCTGCCTCGTCCCACACCAGCTCCTACTTCCAGAGCAGCTACTAACCTTGCATTCATTTTACTCTGTAATTCATCTCTATTTCTATATGCCACCCAAGCAACTTCTAATAATTTTCCCCAATCTTGAGAATCTGCTCCTTGTAATTTTTGTAATTTCCTTCTGATATCATCAGAGGATTGTCCTATAAATAAAGGAGCCAATTGAGCTTTTCCTTCTTCAGACTCAGGATCCAGATTAGTATATTTCCTAGCAGCATCTTTTAATCTGCTTAGAAATTCAGTGGGAGACTCTTTTCTATCTTGTTTAATTTCATATAATTTAGACATGTTAATTGCCTTAGGCATAGCATTTCTGATTCCGAATAGAACCCATTTTTTATATTGATCTAGCAGTCTTCTCTGAGCCAAATTATTAGGATCCCATCTGGGATCCGTAGATGGAAAATTTTGTTCCACTGTTCCCTGTAATACTCCAGAAGCCACTTGTGCTTCTACCTGGGTGTTAGCAGCCCTCCGGATCATATCTCTTTATGCACTATCAAAAGGTACATCCATTATTACTTGTATGTCTTTCCAATCAGGATCCTGAGTCTGAATCATTGTTTCAAAAGCGTGGGCTGTTTGATCAGGGTTTTCCTGATAGCTCCCAGCTGCTACTTTCCAATTATTTAAATCCACAATAGAAACATCTTTGCCCAATACTATATGCAGAACAACACTTTTTGAGCTTATTGTCACTTTTTTGTTTCCTTCTTTTTCTAAAGATAGCACAAAAGGATCGCTGGGTGGTATATTAATTCCACAATCCTTTTGTCACTCAGGATGATTTCTTTCAGTTAAAGAACAAATCTTAATATATAACTTCATCCTATTTCTGCTCATGTCTCAAAAATAACATAAGTTATAGTATGGTGTTATAATTTAGTGTCCCATTCACAGGCCACTTTTCCCTTTCGTCAAGCTTATACAGAGGCCACCAATGATTACAATATTCAATCAAATCTTCTCTCCACACGTTACTACCCGAAACACCCCCCCAGCTGTTTCCAGTGCTTTAAAACACACCCCAGAGGTGATTTTTTTAGGGAGTTCACTTGACTGTCCTGTTCCCATTATCAACACCTTCAGTATACAAAAATCAAAAATCGGAAAGTCAAACATCAGAGCCTAAGTCAAAATACCAAACAGAATCAATCAGAGATCAAAAGGTCATATCCAAAATCAATAGTCAAATCCCAAAGCCTTAATCAAAGTACCGAGACCAAACCAAATGAGTATTTTCGCCTTCAACCAGCGAGACGAATACCCTTTACCAGAGAAGTACTTCTACCAGAATACCAGAATTTAAGGATCCTTTTATATCTCTTCCTTGCTGACCTCTCTTAGCCAGGCTTACAGGTAAGAGTACCAGACCAGACCAGAATATCAGAACCAGATTAATCAAAAGAATGCCTTTGAATAAAATCTTACCAGTGGCCTTGGCTTGTGAGCTCGGGGAACAGGGATCAAGGGTCTCCCCAAGAAATCTTGGTGCCGGCTGGAGGTCCTGCGATCCCACGTCCATCGAGTCTCAGAAGCCTTGTCCCATCTGGGTCGTCAAAATGATACCGAAAAGCCGGTCGAAGAAACTCTCTAAGACTCGTTTTGGAGTTTTAGAAAGCAGGCCTTCTTTATTGCAGCACTGGATGCACGGGGGATAGTTCCACCTAGCGTGCATGCCACAGCTTTAGCACTAACAGGTTATATAGAATAACTAATTGCATATTAATCAGATTAGTATACATATACATAAAAATGATTGCAACTGATTATCTTAGTACTGCCTACATCCGATCATGCGCAATGAAGGATCCATTTGAGTCAAAGGGCTGCTTTTGCGACCACCGACCCATTTGAAGTTCTTGCTGGCTGTCCTTGAAGTCTTTGTTCTTGTCCTTGTTCTTTGATCTTGAAGCTTAACGCAGCTTCAACCACATGTGGTCAGTTTCAACATTGTTCTCATCTAGCGTACAGGAGCATCTAGTCATAAGAGCCAAGAACTGCCAAACTTATCAGTAACTACCTCTACTAGTTAATTGCTTGGCTATACTTTTGTCTATTGTTTCAATCATAGTGTTAGGATAAGATTTCTAATAATTATTTACCAAATCTCACTTTTACAGTCACCTAGCAGCAAACCAGTTTCCACAGCTGGTACAAAATATTAAAACCATCAAAATATTTAGACATACCATACAGAATGTATGGAAATATGCTATCAGTGCAGGGTTAAAAGAGGGCCAAGATCCAGGCAGCTATGAGAGGACAGAAGGGTCCATGCTGGTAGTCGAGGGATCTGCAACTGTGCATGTGCTTGTGAATCTAGAAAGTAATTTTGTGCGTGTGTGTGTGCGCGCTTTCACTAGTGAACTTGTAGCCCTACCAGCCAAAGGGGAAGAAGGGGACCTGGCTGTCTGTGTTTATGTTTTATATGAACCCTATATGTGGGTGGTGTTGACAACGCCTTGTCTGTGGCATTCTGTGCGACCAGCCATGTCAATGTCCTATGTACGTCCTCTGTGTGTGTCTCTGGGATATGTGCTCAGCTTTGCTACTGGTTGATCTTGAACCTGGGAAAGCAGCAGCCACATCCCCCAGCCTGGGCAGAGACCCCGGGTCCGGGTCCTGGGGCTGGGCTCCAGTGGCAGGAGGGTCCTGGCCAAGGCTGCTGGAGGAGGCAGCTATGCTGCTAACATCCCTTAACAGTTTCATAGCCAGCAGGATTTTGTCAAGTTGTGAGTACTCCCGAGATTATGCATATATAATTCTTATGTGATAGGGGACTGATCCTTTGCTAATGTGCCTATAGTGTTAAATTTGTAACCGACCTTTTGAACTTTATGCGGGCACCCAAACTGGACCTGTTCTAGTAAATCCTTGGGTTAATTGGAACAATTGGATTGAAAAGATGTTTACAGAACATTAGAAGGACAACAGGAGGTGTAAATGGCTCAAACTGCAGGCCTAGCGACCGGATTTGTAGTTTGGGAGATGAGGAGAGGCTTACTCAGAGTATGTACAAGACCTCCTGCAAGTAACAAATCACTTCCTATCAAATCGAGAATGACATTGGCTATAAAGCAGGAGGAAACCTGAGAGGATCAGGATAAGGCTGAGCTCTCTACAAACTGAATTTCAAAATTTGTGAAGAATCGGGTAGAAAAGGGAAATGCACAGTTGCAAAGGAAGAGCCTCATCTTACAGAGATTTAAACCTGATGGAGCCAAGTAGTAGAACCGAGTATTACAGAGGAAATCGGTGAATTATAGGGGAACAAACATCACCTAACTCTGCAAATAATGTACCTAGTGGAAATTTAAATCTCCTTAGACAGATGCATACCATCATGTTTGTAAACAAGAGGTGGCTGGATAGGACAACCCAGGGTCAGCCAGTTCGATTGCCAGTGGCACAAGAGATCCTTGTCTCCAAGGATGCTCAGATAAGTTCCTGATCCAAGGAGATATACGACTGATTTTGTGGTTCTTTTTTAACCTTCTCCTCCTCTAAGGAGCTAGGATCCTTCTGGGGTCCTTAAAAGATTCTGCCCTTAAGAACAACAACAATCCGGCAAAGGGACGGGCCAGGTGACAGTTTTGGTGCAGTCCTGCACGACCCCCCCCCCCCCCCCCCCGAATGTCAGCGCTAAAGGCTGCCATGGCAGCAGCACTCGGTGGTGAAGGGGGTCAGCACAGGGTAAGGGGCTGAGGTAACGTTCAGACCCTCCCACCGGAGAGCGAGGGATACCAGGCTCATTCACCAAAGCAGCAGGAACTTTGCTTTAAAAGGTTCTGTTCATATTGAATAGCAGCTAAACTAACTACTCAACCACCACTGATTGAGATTAGGTTTTTAAGGATGAAGAAAGTGGGGTTGTTGCCTCAAGCCTTAAAAAAACCTAAACCATGAGAAGTGTGGTATATTTGCTATTCAAGGACTGTTTAGATTATGTGTACTCAAGGTAAAGCTTATCTAGTTTAAGATTCTGCTTATAATAGAGGATGCTTAAAGAGTCACAGACTTGCTAATTAAGGACATACATCCTCCTTCAGCATTGAGAAATGAGGGGTTGGCAAGAGAAACAAAGACCCTGGTGTCTTCAGATGACGCATGAACATAAAAGGACAAGAGTAGGAGTAGGGGTATTCTTCCCCAAACGACCAGCGAAGAACACCAGAGACCCCCGTGCAGGTGTAGAAGACTCTGGGATGATTGCTCAAGAGAACAACGCGTCATGCTTGCTCAGCATAATGAATATGCAATAGTTAGGCGGAACGCATGTATTAGATAGGCATGGTGTTTTAACTGTAGTGTATAAGTATGAACTGAAAAACCTCAGTAGGTGTACTCGATTTGTGGAAATCTTCCGCCTTGCATCCTGCGCAGAATAAAGCAATGTCTCCTCTCTAAACATACTTTGTGTGTTTCGGGAGTTACTTTCTGATCAGGTAACAGGGTTGCTCAAACTCCTGTGATGTGCCCAGGGATTTCTCCCTATGAGATATTCCTGAGAAGATAGTAAAGGAGAAGTAGGGAAACTCTCCTACTGCTTAAACCCCTCTTCTCTCCCATCCTGGTTTCAAGCTATAGTTCACTTGATCACACTAATTGTACTACAACAACCCAAGGAGGCAGGAAATACCATGCCATGAGCCTGGATGGAGTGATTTACAGTTCCCTGCAAACTGCAGGCAAAATGGCTTTGGGAGTACAGCAAGAAGAATAAGAGATATACCTGCCTTTTCTCATGTGACCCATTCAGCGGCCTACACCAGCAAAGGGGGGATGATTGCAGCTCTATGACAGGATTGGTTTGCTCCAAATTTTTTATTAGTTTGCCCCAATTTTTTCTTGTGCGCATATTTTTCAGTTATTTGTCTATTATCAATGTTAATTTGGAATGTGACGGGAGCAATAGAATGGTTTAGTGAAGTCACTGAGCTAATGACTACATCATTAAAATGTTGCTATATCTGAAGATACAGCTAAGACTGAAAAAGGAAAATTGAACTTTAAATATGATTTCATTTTCTTTTAAGTAGTCCACATAAATTTAAGATTTGTATAATTCATACACATTTTTATTTAATTAAATAGTTCTATAGCTTGAACAATCAGGAAGGGGCTTTCATTTTGTCAGAAATTAAGGTGTAAATGACTGAAGCTTTCTAACAAAGTACTGTTCAAATTCTTCATATTGTTAGGACAACTTTTCAACAAAATAGTATAAGATAGAAGGAGAAGACAAGTATAGCTGCACACCCTAAACTGTGGGGACCATTTGTAAATTTGCAAATTGACTATTCAGATGCCTAAATGCTGTAACTTTGAGTATGTTCTTGTCATTTTAGATATGTCCTCAGGATGGAGGCCTGTCCTTGTAAACATGCGGATGAAACAACTGTTGCAAAAAAATTGCTGAAAGAACTAATCCCTGGGTTTAGTATTCCCTTAATACTAGATAGCAATAAGGGGACCCATTTTGCTGGACAAGTAATACACAAAATTTGTGCAGCCCTACAAATAGAACCAAAATGTCATTTTGCCCATCACCCCCAATCCAGTGGGGCTGCAGAGAAGAAAAATGCCCTATTTTAAAACCAAATTGGCAAAAATTTGTACAGAAACTGAACTGTCTAGATGTGTTACCTCTCCCACTGATGTATATGAGAAGCATTGTGAATAGAAAATAGGGGCAGTCACCTCACTAGATTTTAATGGGCAGACCCATGTGACTGCCTTACACAGCACCCTTAACTCCCATAAAGTTAAACTTAAAACAAACAGATAATGCTCTTCTAAAATATTGTCCGGTTGTATTGGGTCTGGCTGAGATGGAGTTAATTCTCCCCATAGCAGCCCTCATAGCACTGTGCTCTGCATCAGTAGCTAGAAAGGTGTTGATAACACACCAGTGTTTTGGCTACTGCTGAGCAGTGCTGGCACAGCATCAAGGCTGTCTCCCCAACATTTTTGCCACCCCCCTCAACGGCAGGCTGGGGCAGGGCGAGATCTCGGGAGGGGACATAACCAGGACAGCTGACCTAAACTAACCAAACAGATATTCCATACCATATGACATCAGCTCAGCTATAAAAGCTAAGTAAAGGGAGACGGAAGGGGGGCATTTTTTGTCTTCAGGAGCAACCACTACGCGTACTGAAGCCCTGCTTCCCAGGAAGTGGCTAGACATCGCCTGCTGATGGGAAGTAGAGAATAATATCATTTGTTTTTCTTTGCTTTCGCGCGCGACCTTGGCTTTCACTTTATTAAACTGTCCTTATCTTGACCCACGAGCCTTTTGTTATATTTTCCCTCCCCTGTCCAGCTGAGGAGGGGGAGTGATAGAGCGGCTTTGGTGGGCACCTGGCATCCAGCCAGGGTCAACCCACTACACCGGTATTGATGAAATGTTTAAGGACTTTCCACACACAGCTGAAAGTTTTACCAGAACCCACCACTGAAGTCTGTCACTCCTTGAAACCAGGAGACTGGGTCTACATTAAGGCCTGCTCAACTGGATCCACGCTTCCCAGTATAAAAGGGTCACACTATCTTCAGACACAATGCAGAGTGTATCACCTATCACAGCAGAGCTGGATGATCTGGATGAACTTCCTTTGATCAAATATCAACAGAAGTACAATCTACAACCCTGCAAATAGACTTTGATGACCCTATTATTATTAACTGAACCTGTTGATTGTTTTTTAGAAATTGTAGCTTGCTTTGCTCTGGGATTTTGCATTTGGGTTTATATTATTACTGGTCATATACTAACCCATAAGAATTGTTATATGATAAGACCTTAAGGAATGAAGGATTACAAGGGGTATGTGGCTCTAAGGCCTATAAGATACTGCCTGTTAATTGGACTAACACCTGTACATTAGGATGGGTTGGTTGTTTTTTTCTTGGCATTTCAATACGTCCAGACCTCTTCTGGAATGGCGGGCACAACTTACCCCAGCATACCAAAGTATAAAATGTTCTGTGCAAAATCCACTTGTTATTTGACAAACTGGCTTCCACCAGTTTGCATGAGCATTCCTCCTCTGGCTAGGACTATCAGAATTAGAAAGGGCTATTGTAAATATATCTACTGCAACGGAAGAGATGGGTAATGCTGTTTCAGCCTTACAGTTAGAGGTAAAACAAGCATCTCAGGTAGCCCTGCAAAACAGAATGGCATTAGATTATGTGCTCGTTGCTCAAGAAAGGGGTGTGTATATTGGTTAACACCACTTGCTGTACATATGCAGACCAAGATCAGAGAATAGAAATGGACGTACATAAAATTTGAGGTAAACTTCAGATACTGCATGAAATACCTGGAGAAAAACTTTTTGACTGGTGGGGATGGCTCCCAGACGTGGAAGGATGGTTAGGAAGCTGCTTAAGACAGCATTGAAGTACAATTTGTTGGGATTAACAACTTTGGTGGTTATGTATGTATTAGTTCAGTTGATCTTATGTTGTAGCTAATTGGTATGTAAAAAAGATAGAACAAGGCATAACGCAAGCAGAGGCCAGGACAATAATGCTGAATATGTTGGAGGATAAGGAAGAAGAAAAGGAAGAAGTCCTTGGACTAATGACTATAAATGATTACAAAATCTAAAGGCAAGAATGGATGATGGGACAGCACGGCCCACGCAGTGATCGATCCTGGGCTCTCAAGAGTCATGAGCAGATCTTTAAGAGAAAGAGCCTCCTTATCTGAAGGTGCCTGAAATTAAACTGTAAATAAATGAAGGAGGGAGCAAAGCAAATGTTTTTGGAAATGGAAATCTATAGAAAGAAGCATAAGGAGGAATTTGAAAGACTTGTGATGATGAATGTGTGTGAGTAATAACTACTCACAAAAGGGGGAATGAAGGGGAAATTCAAATCGTAACTGCTCAGCAGTGGTAATTAGTGACCGAGGAATGATCTGGCATGGAGGGCAAGAAGGCTCAACTGCAAGAAGGGGTTAAACTGGATGAAAGCAGGAATGCCAGAGACAGTAGGATTCCCTGTAAGAGAGTGAAGTTTCCCTTGGTGATGAGATAAGAAACAGCTGCAGCATTGTCTTGTAGCCATCCTGGAATGCAGGGATCACTCAAGGGGTCACCTTTGGGCAGCAGAGCTGCTGCTGGGGGATGGACCCAAGGCCATGCTGAGGTGCCCCATGCAACCCACTCACGGGATTGGTGCTGGTGCAAATGTATATATGGAATCAGCTCATGACGCATCTTTGCAGACTCCTTGTAGAACTGCTTATGGCAGTAGAACTCTGTCCAGTGCACTGTTCATTAATTTTAATTTTTTTTTTTATTTAAGCACAAACGTGTGTTTAATTTGCCTCAAGGGGTACCATAAAAATTCTCCAACAAGGCCTTTTCTGCTTCTGCTTCTCATACTGCTCCGCAAGCAAGTAGGCTGGGGGTGCACAAAACGTTGGGAGGGGACACAGCTGGGACAGGTGACCCGAACTGACCAAAGGGATATTCCAGACCATATGACACTGTGCTCAGCAATAAAAACTGGGGGGGGAGGGAGGTTGGCCAGGGCTACCATTGCTCAGGGACTGGCTGGGCATTGTTTGGTTGGTGGCGAGCAATTTTTGAGGTTTTTTTGCATCACTTGTTTTTGTTTGATTTTCTTGGGATTTTTTGTTTGTCTTTGTTGTTTTCTTTTTTTTTTTTTTAATTATTAATCTGTCTTTATCTCAACCTATGAGCTTTCTCACTTTTACCCTTCTGATCCTCTCCCCCATCCCACTGGGTGAGGGAGTGAGCGAGCAGCTGTGTGGAGCTTAGCTCCCTATCGGGGTTAAACCTCGGCAGTCCTTTTTGGTGCCAAACATGTAGCTTGAAAGATTTGCGATAACAACAGATTTGACTAGAGCATATTAGAGGGAACTTATTATATCTGTTTAACTGTTTCTGGTCGCGATATTGACTTACCTGTTCTCAACACTGGTTTATCTGATCTGTGCCACACTCCCTTTTTTGCTGTACGTGTTAAAGACAGCTTTTGCAATTTGCTGTGCTGTGTAGCACTTGGTGGTGTTTTGCCTGGGAGAATTATGATAAAAGCACTGGCCTTGAGCTTCATCTGATATTTGGGCTCTGCATTGATGCCATCCCTGGCATTGGGAACCATCTCATGGAGACAATTAAAAATTACATTTTTTCCTCCGAGAGGCATTCAGTGGAGGAAACACAGAATGGCACCTTCACCACCTTCTCCCATATGGAGGATGTTTTCTCCCTTGTTACAATAACTCTTCAGTATCTTGAACATCCTTGGGTAACCAAAATACTCCTATTGGTACTTCTGAAGAATATTTTTTCATTTTTTTTAACCAACTATTTAGGAATATCACCCAGGGATATGCCCCGAGGCAGTGTGGTTATGGGTGGCAAGGCATGTGGGAGAATATGGACAGGTACATAGAAAGGTTGTCACCTCCAATGGTCTGGGACTTCACCCCCAAAGAAGTGTGGGATCCTGATGAAGTGATAGAATGTTTGAAAAAAGGATGCCCTGGCTATTCCAAAGAGAACAATTTATCGCACTATGCTGGGGCCTGGCCTATGCCTACCGAGCACTATTCAGCACCCTCAAGGAGAAGAGAGGGTGTCTGGATCCAAAGACATGCAAACAGACGCTGTGGCTAAATCGGAGACCCAACCCTCAATTATATTAGTCGCCCCTATAGTGGTAGTCAAGAAGAAACAATGGAAGCAGAAGTCAACTCGTTTAGTAAGGGAGGAAGAAGCTTCTCCTAAGACGGAGCAGGAGGGAGAGTCAGAAGAGACAGCCTGTTCTGCAGCAGAGCAGTCACAAGAACAGGAGGGGGAAGAGACTGAAATCATAAACGAGACAGAAACCACCCAATCCCTATCCCTAAGTGAGCTGCAAGATATGCGAAAAGATTTCAGCCATCATCCAGGAGAGCAAATTATCAGCTGGTTGCTCTAATGCTGGGATACTGGGGCCAATAGTCAGGAATTAGAGGGTAAGGAAGCCCGGCAGCTAGGATCCCTTGCATTTGGAGAAGGGGCAACAGTCCTCAGTCTCTGGAGGTGACTCCTGTTGAGTGTGAAGGAAAGGTATCTCCTCAAGGAAGATCTTGCAAATTCCCGAAGCGAGCGGACCACCATTAAGGGAGGTATCCAGTAACTGAGGGAATTAGCCATGGTGGAGGTGATCTACAGCAACCTGGACGACAACCAGGCATCCAAAGACCCAAATGAAACCTGGTGCACGTGGTCCATGTGGCGAAAGTTTGTACAAAGTGCGCTGACATCATGCACCAACACCCTGGCGATAATGAGCTGAACAGACACAGAGGCACCAACTGTGGATGGATTGGCCAGTCAACTCTGAGAAATCAAAGAGAATCTCGCTTCCTCCCTACAGACCTGTGTCTTAGCTGTGGAGAAACTGTCCCAACAATTGTCCCAGCAATTCAGAAAGGATATGTCTTCTTCCTCACTCATAACGGCCAATATCTCAGCTATTAAGAGTCAACGTTTTTCTGCTCAAGGGAGAGGGTACCAGTGGCATACACCACATGCCACCCTGTGGTTCTATCTGCGTGAACGGGGGAGGACATGAGGAAGTAGGATGGTGAATCTATCTGGAGACTAGAAGCTCAAGTACAGGAATTACAAGAAAAAACAACAGCCAAAAAAGCATCCATCCAGGAATATTACTGCTCCAGTTTCTGTTGGGCAGAGTAGAAGGGCTGATCGTACTTTTGACCCTGATGAAGGGACTTCTGGTTTGCAGTTACAAAAATCAAGTAATGAATACTCCAACCAGGAATAAAGGGGCCCTGCCTCTGGCCAGGCAGAAAAAAGGGGCAATCAGGTTTACTAGACTGTGTAGGTTTGATGGCCTGGCACATCAGCCCCACGGGAGTATAAAGCTGTGGTGGACACTGGTGCACAGTGTACCCTACTACCATCAGATTACAAAGGGGCAGAATCCATCTGTATTTCTGGAGTGACAGGGGGATTCCAACAGCTGGCTGTGTTGGATGCTGAGGTAAGCCTAACCGGGAATGAGTGGCAAAAGCATCCTATTGTGACTGGTCTAGAGGCTCCATGTATCCTTGGCATAGACTACCTCAGGAGAGGGTATTTCAAAGAACCAAAAGGGTACCGGTGGGTATAGCTGCCTTGAGTACGGAGATGATTAAACAGCTGTCTAGCTTGCCTAGTCTCTCAGAGGATCCTTCTGTTGTGGGGTTGCTGCAGGTTAAAGCAGGTGCCGATTGCTACCATGATGGTGCACCAGCGACAGTATCGCACCAATCGAGACTCCCTGATTCCCATCCATAAGCTGATTTGTCAACTGGAGAGTCAAGGAGTGATCAGTAAGACTCAATCACCCTTTAATAGTCCCATATGGCCAGTGCAAAAATCTAAAGGAGAGTGAGGCTAACAGCAGACTACCGTGGTCTGAATGAAGTCATGCAGCCGCTGATTGCTGCCGTGCCGGATATGCTAGAACTTCAATATGAACTAGAGTCAAAGGCAGCCAAGTGGTACACCACAATTGACATTGCTAATGCATTTTTCTCGATCCCTTTGGCAGCAGAGTGCCGGCCACGTTTTACTTTTACTTGGAGGGGCGTCCAGTACACCTGGAATCAACTGCCCCAGGGGTGGAAACACATCCCTACCATTTGCCATGGATTGATACAGACTGCAGTGGAACAGGGTGAAGCTCCTGTGTTGGACAACCGTGACTGGGGGAATGATAAACTTCCAGCTGACCCTGAACTTGTTCGAGACTTGCTGCTCCAGCTGGATGTGCATAAATCTATGGGGCCCGATGGGATTCATCCCAGGGTACTGAAAGAGTTGGCTGATGTCATTGCGGGACCTCTCTCCATTATTTTTAAATGGTCTTGGGAGTCTGGAGAGGTCCCAGTTGACTGGAAGCTGGCAAATGTTGTCCCAATTTTCAAGAAGGGTAAGAAGGAAGACCCTGGTAATTACAGGCCTGTCAGTCTCACTTCAGTGCCTGGTAAAATTATGGAGAAGGTTATGCTGGGAGTTATTGAAAAACACTTGAGAGACAATGCAGTCATTGGTCATAGCCAGCACGGGTTCACAAGGGGAAAGTCCTGCTTAACCAACTTAATTTCCTTTTATGACAAGGTCACCCATCTAGTTGACCAAGGGAAGCCAGTAGATGTGGTGGTTTTGGATTTTAGCAAAGCTTTTGATACTGTTTCTCACAGTATCCTTCTGGACAAAATGTCCAGCATACAGCTAGACAAGTCCATAATATGTTGGGTGAGCAATTGGCTGACAGGTCAGGCTCAAAGAGTTACAGTAAATGGGGTTACATCAGGCTGGCGGCCAGTCACCAGTGACGTCCCCCAGGGCTCAATTTTAGGGCCAGTGCTCTTTAATGTTTTAATAAATGATCTGGATGCAGGACTCGAATCTACATTAAGTTTGCCGATGATACTAAACTAGGAGGAGCTGTGGACTCCCTTGAGAGTAGAGAGGCCTTACAGTGAGATCTGGATAGACTAGAGAGCTGGGCAGTCACCAACCATATGAAATTTAACAAGAGCAAGTGCTGGATTCTCCACCTGGGACAGGGTAACCCTGGTTATACATACAAATTGGGGGACGAGAGGCTGGAGAGCAGCCTTGTGGAAAGATCTGGGGGTTTGGGTTGATGGCGAGTTGAATATGAGTCAACAGTGTGCCCTGGCAGCCAAAAGGGCCAACCGTGTCCTGGGGTGCATCAAGCACAGCATAGCTAGCCGGTCAAGGGAGGTGATTGTCCCACTCTACACCGCACTGGTGCGGCCCCACCTCGAGTACTGTGTGCAGTTTTGGGCTCCTCAATATAAGGAGGACATCAAGCTATTAGAGTGTGTCCAGAGGAGGGCGACCAAGATGGTGAAAGGCCTCGAGGGCAAGACTCATGAGGAGCGGCTGAGGTCACTTGGTTTGTTCAGCTTGGAGAAGAGAAAGCTGAGGGGTGACCTCATCGCAGACTACAACTTCCTCAAGGGAGGCAGCAGAGGGGGATGTGCTGATCTCTCTCTGGTGACCAGCAATAGGACACGAGGAAACGGCATGAAGCTGTGTCAGGGGAAGTTCAGAATGGACATTAGGAAAAGGTTCTTCACTGAGAGGGTGGTCGGCCACTGAAACAGGCTCCCCAGGGAAGCGGTCATGGCACCAAGCCTGTCAGAGTTCAAGTCATGGTTTATTTTTAGGTAGTCCTGCGAGGAGCAGGGAGTTGGACCTGATGATCCTTATGGGTCCCTTCCAACTAGAGATATTCTATGATTCTATGCTTCTACTGAATAGACTGAGCACCTAAGGACAGTTACTGGAGGGCTCCATAGTACATGTGTGTGTGTGTGCGTGTGGGGCTGTGGCCTTAGGGGCTTGTATGTTCAGGTGCCAGCAACTGGGGAACCTGGGATCCAGGGGCAGACTGAGTATCTGAGTTGCTGGAGGGATCTACCTTGTATATATGTATATATATTCTCACTAGTGGACTTCCATCCTGGTCAGCCAGAGAGGGGAACAGGATGAGGCCTTTGGTGCTGTTTGTGTTTCAGAGTGCTGTGGTTTTTGTTTGTGTTGATCTGTGTGGTCAGCTCTGTGTTTGTTTGTGTGTGTGTACATATATATACACATATGTATTGTGTATATGGGTGCCTATTGGGAATACATTCTCAGCCTTGCTACTGGCTGGACCTGGTGACATGGAGCTGCAGCAACCTTGCCTCTATTGGGCTATTGGATTCAGCAACTACTACCAGTCTCTCTTCGGGTTTGTGATATGGAGGGTATTTTCAAACACAAAATGACTAGGTTCTTGCTGAAAAAGATTTGGCTTTGTTGCACCACCACACACAGTGCCTTAGGGGACTTAGCCTTTTGTATTGCTAAGGGACTTCTTTATGCAACTCTGTAGCCTGCTTTCCACTCTCATCTCTGTAACCTTTCACCCAAAATGCTATGACAGTGGTTTTCATGTTGTTCTCTTGGTGTTTTTTAGGTTACGTGATAAAAGCTCATCTGCACAGCCATAAAGGAGCACAGACAGGCAATGGCAGCGGGGGCATGGGGCAGGGGGGAGAGGAAGCCCAAATAATACTCTGCCCTGGCTCCTTCCAGGCCCATCACAGGACCCATCAGCAATCAAAGGCCCATCTCTAAAAGCCTAGAGGAGCATGGAAACCCAAAGGCAGGCGGGGAGGGAACCCAAATTACAGACTCAGAGGAAAGGACATCCTGTCTGGGCCCCTCCCAGAACTGTCCCAGGAGAGTCTCAGCCCCATGGTCTAGGTGTGACACCAATCAAGATGAGTCAACAAGAGCAGCTCTGGGACTGAAGGGGGGTTATTGCCTAGGGGTACGGGACACATTATGGGATGGAGGAGAAGAGCATTTCAGGATTGCACAGGACTTATTATGGGAAGCTTAGGGGAAGAACCAAAGGTGGGGAAAGGGATAGATCTAGGTGATTAAGGGAGGAACAAGCATGGGACTCATGACTGAGGGGTGGACTTGACCATGGACACCATTGCACAGGTTATTCACAAATGTGAAACTTACCATAATCAAACAAGCCAAGCGACTAAAGCCTTTTTGGTATAAAGGACAATGGCTGAAATCTCAATATGGGGAAGCCTGTCAGATTGATTATATCACAGTACCATGAACCCGTCATGGCAAGCACCACGTGCTTACAATGGTGGAAGCGACTACTGGATGGTTGGAAACATACCCTGTGACCTACGCCACTGCCTGGAATACTATCTTGGGCCTTGAAAAGCAAGTTTTATGGCAACATGGCACCCCTGAAAGAATTGAATGAGACAGTGGGACTCATTTCCGAAACAACCTCATAGACACCTGGGCCAAGGAGCATGGCATTGAGTGGGTATATCACATCCCCTATCATGCACCAGCCTCTGGGAAAACTGAACGATACAATGGACTGTTAAAGACAACATTGAGAGTAATGGGTGCTGTGACGTTCAAGCATTCGGATACAAATTTAGCAAAAGCCACTTGGCTAGTTAACACTAGAGGATCTGCCAGTTGACCTGGCCCTGCCCAATCGAAACCCCTGTGCACTGTGGAAGGAGATAAGGTCCCCATAGTATATACAAGGAACTGGCTGGGAAAGGCAGTCTGGGTTATTCCTTCCTCAGGAAAAGGCAAATGCATTTATGGGATTGCTTTTGCTCAAGGACTGGGGTGTACTTGGTGGGTAATGCGGAAGGATGGGGAAGTTCAATGTGTATCTCAAGGAGGTTTAATCCTGAGTGAAAATAACCCATGTTTTAAATTGTATGATGCCAGTGTTACGTGATGCTGTATGTCACCACTGCTGTGGCTGCCATATGTCAAAGGTATTATAGCAGGAACCCCTTGCCGTTAGCCAGGTGTGGAATGATTGCTGGAGGTGACTTATCGATATGACGCCCCCCCCAAAGGAAGGTGAACTTCCAGGGTGGAATGCAGTGGACACATAAAAAATCGGTTCCATGGTAGTTCCCTGAGCAACATAACCTGCAACTTTAGATGTTAGCAACACCAGGGGAGCTTGGTGTGCTGACTCTGAAAAGTAACACGGAGGGTGGAGCAGAGTGGAGACGCCGCAGCCAGGGTCTGTGATTGCAGGGATAGGGAACTGGAACGATAAGAACTAGAACGGTTGGTCCCTGCATTGAGTCCACTGAAGCAAGGAGGTAAAATAATGGGGGTTCTGTCGACCTAATGCCCTACTACTGATTTATATCACACGTGCCCAGTTCTGGGGTACTGACATGCAACACCATGTTCTTTGGGTGATCTTTGCTCATTATAATATCATTATAATACCAAAACACACCTCCATCCCAAAAGCTACCCACCTCCAAGGTGCAACCACCCCCCCACGGAGCATGCGCTCTGAATTTTCTCCAGCATATACCTTTAAAAGCAAAGTGAGAGAACTTTATACCAATCAAAGTAAAGGTATGTATGACTAGAGTCACTCAAGCTCCACCTAAAAGGAAAAAGAGGATAAAAAGTCCCAAAAGGAGGAAGACTATTAGGGAAGACACCATCATAGACAAGTCAGGAGGACATCGCTGACTTCTGGGATCAGCTGACAGGTTGAACCTTTCTTCCCCCCCCATAGGGACGCCTATTGGGTGAGATTTGAACACTCGGCTGTACCGAGTGCTTCCCCGGGAAGCTTAGAATTCTTTAGAGCTCTTTTCTTTCATAATTTAATGTGCTTGTAGTCAACTGTATTATCATTTGCACGTGCTTTGCAGACAGTGTATTTATCACCGGCAATCCAAAAGAACCTGTACTGTTGCTTTAATAAACTGTGCTGCTCATTAATCTAGTCGTGATAGTTCATTAATGCAACCAAATTCCGTAAGTCTGGTAATCCTCATGCGTTGAACGTGGCTAAGCCGAGAGTGCAGTGTGCTATAAGTGCATCCGTCATTGTGACGCGACCAGACTTATAGCGCTGAATTGGACATTACTCAGAAACTAAACCTAGCTGCCCCCAGCCCCTCTGACATCTGAGGATAAACTGGAATGCAAGGGGGATTACTGTCTGCCAAATTCCTTTACCCTTTAATGAAATACCAGGCTAGAGGCAAGGGGAGGAGTTCATTGCAGTGTTAAACCCTATAACCTGGCCCAAAGGAACCAGGGGCAGAGATTGTAATGGATATAACTTTAAATTGTTGTAACCCATGATTTGAGTTGTATGTTATAGGAAAGACTATAGCAGAAACCACCGGAACCAATAAAGGATGAGCCTCACAAGCAGCAGTGCAAGTGCAGCGGTGACCTGACCTCAGTTGGCTTAGGTGCCTAATAACTCCATACAACACACCACCTCTCCTGTCCCGAGTGACCACCATAACAGATGGAGCTCAAAGTCATGGACTAAGTGAACTCAATGGACATTTCACAGGGGTGGCCCATAGACTAAGGGAATTATATCTGTGTATATATATCAAAGGATGGGAAGGGGGTAGTGGTTAATGAGGATGTATTGGATAGTGTGGGACCTGAGCATGACATAAATGGTATGGAATAAGGGGTGGTGAATGTACTGGTTTTGGCTGGGGTAGAGTTAATTTTCTCCATAGTAGCTTGCATGGGCTATGTTTTGGATTGGTGCTGAAAACAGTGTTGATAATACAGGGATGTTTTCATTATTGCTGAGCAGTGCTTACACAGAGTCAAGGCCTTTTCTGCTTCTCAGACTGCCCTGCCAGTGAGTAGGCTGGGGGTGCACAAGAAGTTGGGAGGGGACACAGCCAGGATAGGTGATCCCAACTGACCAAAGGGATATTCCAGACCATATGACATTGTGCTCAGCAATAAGAACTGGGGGAGGGGCGTTTGGCCAGGGCTGCCATTCATTGGGGACTGGTTGGGCATTGGTCAGTTGGTGGTGAGCAATTTTGGGTTTTTTTGCATCAGTTGTGTTTCTTGGTGTTAGATTTTTCGCTCCTCTTCTTTGTTTTCTATTTCCTTTTTTTTAATTATTAAACTGTCTTTATCTCAACCCATGAGTTTTCTCACTTTTACCCTCCGATTCTCTCCCCCATCCCACAGGGGCAGCTGTGTGGGGCTTAGCTGCCTACCAGGGTTAAACCATGACAACACCTATAAAAAAATACTGTGTTACAGGAACAAGTCCTACATATGTTCCTTAACCAAACCACAAGAATGGGCAGAACTTTTGTAATAAGACCATGCATGGAACAGAAACGCAAGAATTGCAGCAAACTTATCAACTGAGACCCCATTATATGGGACAAAACCTGTATTACAGCTTCAGGACAGGACCACCTAGAACATGAGCAGCAGACTACATGGGAAATAACCCACCCATTGAAACAGGGTCAGAACCATCAAGGCTCAATTAACCTCGCCGTTCAACATAATGGAGAAAAGATGATTTGTTTAAGTTTACAACTGCCAAGTACCTTAGTTTGCAGAGAGATGCTTTCTTTGAATGTTCCCCCACAACCACAGGAGTGCTACACCTAATGTTACACCCAGTTGTAGTGTTGTTCATACTAACTGAATTATGTATTGTCTAGTTCTGCTTATGTGGTTATACACAGTATACCATCTGCTGACTGCAGCAACTTATCATGTGGGATGATCCACACCCTTTAGAAAACCTGTGAGGCAGAGGTTGCCATAGCACAGCCTAACTAGTGAACAATTGATTGCTTCAATCCAGCCAGGAGATGGGCATCTCCATGATCAACTACTGCACTCACAGAAGTGTCAGGATATTGCTACGTAGTCATTTTTTGCTACTAAACAATTAAAGATATTGATATAAATATTGATAGTCAGCATAAGCTGAGGGATGGAATGTCAGAGCGAAGCCTGCCCAGAACTATTACCTAGCTGAAGTGACACCTTGACTATATCAGTCCAGCTCTAAGTCATTAGACAATTCTGGTATGTGCTGGGAAGGAGAAAAAAAACCTAACAAAAAAAACCCCAAAACCCAAACAAAAAAACCACAAGCACAGACAATTGTTCTGGAGGAGCATATTGGATTTACACAGCAAGGTTTTGGTAGCGGGGGCCGCAGGGGTGGCCTCTGTGGGACGAGACCAGGGGCTTCTCCTGTACTAGACAGAGCTGGTTCCAGCTGGCTCTGTAATGGACCCACCACTGGCCAAAGCTGAGCCAATGAGCAAAGCTAGTAGCACCTCCGTGATAACATATTTAAGAAAGGGTAAAAAAACCAACAACACTACAGAGCAGTTGTGAGAGAGGAGGGAATGTATTGGGTTTGTGTGGCAAGGTTTTGGTAGCTGGGAGGGCTACAGAGGTGGCTTCTGTGAGATGACAGAAGCTTCCCCTATGTCCGACAGAACCAATGCCAGCCAACTCCAAGAGAGACCCACTGCTGGCCAAGGCTAAGCCAATCAACAATGGTGGTAGTGCCTCTGTGATAACATTTAAGAAGGGGGGGAAACCTGCGCAACACCAGCAGCAGTCAGAAGAGAGGAGTGAGAAAATGTAAGAGAAACAACTCTGCAGACAGCAAGGTCAGTGAAGAAGGAGGGGGAGGAGGCGCTCCAGGCACCAGAGCAGTGATTCCCCTGCAGCCCGTGGTGAAGACCATGGTGAGGCAGGCTGTCCCCCTGCAGCCCATGAAGGTCCACGGTGGAGCAGATATCCACCTGCAGCCCATGGAAGACCCCACACCAGAGCAGGTGCATGCGCCCAAAGGAAGCTGTGACCCAGTGGAGAACCCATGCTGGAGCAGGTTTGCTGGCAGGACTTGTGACCCCGCGGGGGACCCACACTGGAGCAGTCCATTCCTGAAAGACTGCACCCCATGGAAGGGACCCACGCTGAAGCAGTTCATGAAGAACTGCAGCCTGTGGGAAGGACCCATGTTGTAGAAGTTCATGGAGAACTGTCTCCCATGGGAGGGACCCCATGCTGGAGCAGGGGAAGAGTGAGGAGTCCTCCCCCTGAGGAGGAAGGAGCAGCAGAGACAATGTGTGATGAACTGACCACAACCCCCATTCCCGTCCCCCTGCGCCGCTTGAGGAGAGGAGAAATTCAGAGATGTAGAGAATTCAGGAGTAAAGTTAAGCCTGGGAATAAGGGAGTGGTGGGGGGAAGGTGTTTTAAGATTTGGTTTTATTTCCCATTACCCTACTCTGATTTGATTAGTAATAAATTAAATTATTTTTCCCCAAGTGAAGTCTGTTTTGCCTGTGACTGGTGAGTGGTCTCTCCCTGTCCTTATCTCGACCCATGAGCCTTTCATCATATTTTCTCTCCCCTGTCCAGCTGAGGATGATAGCATATTTCCATACATTCTGTATGGTATGTGTAAATATTTTGATGGTTTTAATATTTTGTACCAGCTGTGGAAACTCGTTTGCTGCTAGGTGACTGTAAAAGTGAGATTTGGTAAATAATTATTAGAAATCTTATCCTAACACTATAATTGAAACAATAGACAAAAGTATAGCCAAGCAATTAACTAGTAGAGGTAGTTACTCATAAGTTTGGCAGTTCTTGGCTCTTATGACTAGATGTTCCTGTACGCTAGATGAGAACAATGTTGAAACTGACCACATGTGATTGAAACTGCCTTAAGCTTCTGTTGCAAATATTCTGGTAAAGAAATCAAAATTTAATCACATAGAAGAGTTAGGTTTGATTAAGAAGTAAAATTGTGAAGCATAACGTATAGGATTGTTAAGTTTGAAATGTAGCCATAGAAACTTTAGGAACTGTGTTATGTGTGACTATAGGAACCTTAATATTGTTAAAGTTTGAAATAGCTAACCATAGAAACCTCACCAGGAAGTTACTAGGTTTTCTATGTTTTGTTTCAAGAAACTAAGGAAACCGTCATGGACACCAGTTTGCTGCTTGGAAACCCCCTTACCCTTCCCATCTTGATTTGAGTATCAAAGATTCCAATCAGTAGAGCTAAGTGTAACTGACAAATGATTGTTTTTAAATATGAATATTGATAAGGTTATATAATCAAAGGACCAATCATTATAAAGGTTAAAATTTAAGAACGAGCATAGTATGCATTTTTATGTAAAGAGCTTATGTAACAATGACCTGACAGAAAAACTCTATAAAAACTGATGGATTTTGATACTAAGTTGGACACGCCTTTGGAGGAGTGATCCCCCATGTCCCCAGCACTGCAATAAACGAAGTGCCTGCTTCTTAACTTCACATTAGTGTTAAGGAGTTTTATTCCGGATTTTGGTAACACTTCAAGATCAAAGAACAAGGACAAGAACAAAGACTTGAAGGTCAGCCAACAGAATTTCAAATGGGTCAGTGGTCGTAAAAGCAGCCCTTAGATGTAGGACCATTGCACATGACTGGATGTAGGCAGTACTATGATAATAAGTTACAATAATTTTTATGTATATGTATACTAATCTGATTAGTATGTAATTGTTACTCCATATAACCTATTTGAGCTGAAGCTTTGGCATGCACGCTAGGTGGAATTATCCCCACCATGCATCCAGCACTGCAATAAAGAATGCCTGCTTTCTAAAACTCCAAAACGAGTCTTGGAGAGTGTCTTCGACTGGCTTTTCGGTATCAAGGAAGGGGAGTGATAGAGCGGCTTTGGTGGGCACCTGGCATCCAGCCAGGATCAACCCACCACAGGGAGAAGAAAAAAAGAGAAAAAAAAAAAAGAAAAACAATCCTGCAGACACCAAGGCAAGGTCAGTGAAGAAGGAGTGGAAGGAGATGCTCCAGGTGCTGGAGCAGAGATTCCCCTGAAGACCATGGTGAAGCAGGTTGTCTCCCTGCAGCCCATGGAGGACCATGGTGAAGCAGATATCCACTCTGCAGCCCATGGAGGACCCCCACACTGCAGCAGATAGATGTGCCCTGAAGGATGCTGCACCCCCTTGTGAGAGACTGAAGGAGTTAATGTCTCAAACATTGTGGTGGGGCAAGTTCTGCTTAACGACTAACTGCATAACAACGAACCCTGCACAGCAAGGAACCACAGGTGAAAAGAAACCCATCAGCGCCCATCAGCAACAGGAGGGGGAGAGCATGCTGGAGGGTGCACAGCTCCCTGTTTTGTTGTGCTGTTCCGATATGAACAGGGCAGCTCACCATGTATGGCGACTGCAGGGAAGGGGTAGCTACTCCCCAAACGACCCCCCAAGCCCACGGCCCAAAGGCTACCTAATTAGCCTAATGAGTTCGAGTGCCCGCCTGAAGGAGGGGCAAGGAGATGATAAAAGGACACAAACTGAAGCCCTGGGCGCGCAAGCCCACCGGAACCGGACCCCTCGGCTGACTGGACCAAAGCTGCACCCAGGACCAGTGAAATCTCTCTCTTATCTCTCTCTCTCTTTCCCTTTTCCGTAATCCCTACACCTCATCCCTTTAGACATAAACCGTTGACCAAGTCTGGGACTAGGAGTGGATCCAGCTGCCCCTAGGCCCCTTCTCTGAGAAGGAGTCTAGAAAGCAAGGGGGTCTGCTCTGAACCTTGTGACTCAACGGGAGGGCTCTCCTTATTGTCTTCCCTGAACTGATCCCCAAATAAGCAAGGCCTGTAGTATATGTTTGGTGATGTATGGTTAGCACGTTACACAGTTTACTGACATAGTTTCATGCCAATTTTTGTTGTGAGCATACCAATTCTTGTGGTGAGCAAATAAAAGTTGAGTTTTGTGAGTTAAAGGATCCCTGGTGTCATTTCACCTTAATCCTGACCTGGGAATGAGAAAACCTGAGTCGTCATCCTGAGAAATTGGGACGTGACACCCGTGGAGAGCCCATGTAGGAGCAGGTTTTCTGGCAGGAATTGCAGTCCGCAGGAAGGACCCATACTAGAGCAGTTCCTGAAGTACCGCAACCCATGGAGAGTGCCTACACTGGAGCAGGGGAAAGAGCGAGGAAGGAGCTGCAGAGACAAAGTGTTATGAACAGACTGCACCCCCCATTCCCCCTGTGTTGCTGGGGGTGGGAGGTGTTTTTTTTCTCACCATGCTACTCTATTTTTAACTGGCAATAAATTAATTTTCCCCAGGTCTAGTCTGTTTTGCTTGCAACAGTAATTGTTAAATGATCTCTCTGTCTTTATCTCAACCCATGAGCTTTTCCATTGCATTTTCTCCCCCCATCCTGTTGAGGAGAGGGAGTGAGAGAGCAGCCAGGTGGGCATCTGGTAGCCAGCCAATGTCAACCCTCCATAAGGAGGCTTATCCAAAAGCTCTGGATTACACCTTCCCTGCTCTAATGGTTGAGGTATGTGCAGGAAAGAAACAAAGCAGCACAGATAAACTCTTAATAACTTCACATCCTTAGAACATTTGGAGCAGGAGACTAAAAGGTGATAGTAACTCATGTACCATACCCATTCCCTCTCAGTGACATAAAACTTAAGTTATTTAGAGAATGCCATGCTTCTGTGACTACTTCACCTCTAAATTCTCACGACATATCACATATCAAACTAGAAAGAATACTAGAACAATCTAATGCTTCTATGCTCAACTGTGAGGCTGCTACATGGACTTGTTACACAATGTTCAAGGCACTGTACAGTTCAAGCATTTTGAGTTATAGCTGACAAAGTATAGCATTACCAATTGTGAGTTAGTAATTTTATTTTCTATTCTATTTTTCTTTCTATAACATATAAATTTGCTTTACATACTAAATTGCTCCTTTTTAGGAGTTTAAAAAGGCTCAGAAGGCATTGCTAGAGAATTCAGACAAGAAAATATTAATGGATTAGCAAGTTAACCAGTTCAAGCATTAAATTTGACACTCCTCTATATACCTTATATCAAGCCCTCTACGAAGAGGAATTCAGGTAACCTAGAGAACATTTTTAATTGCATATGCAGATGCTGCAGGGAAAAACTAGCAGAAAAAGTATGTAGAAAGATCCCCATCTGATAAATGACTATAGAAATCACCTCTGATTTCTTTACATCTACAATCTCCTCAATATTTAAGTGTTTGGGATTTTTCCATAATAGCTTCTAAAAAACAAATACTGGCTAACTTTTCTGTTCCAAGGAGCAATGAAACTTTTGAAGCATTTGCTACATGAACTAGTAACTAGTGCACAAAAACAAACCAACCAACCAACCATAGAACTTGTTAGTAAATCCTTTTTGTCTCTTGGAGATTTAGTATCTGGAAGGTTTCTTGGCAATATGATTTTTTTTTTTTTTCTCTCCTCCTTGGCATAACTGCTGCAAACTGTACCTCCTCCCTCCCCCCCAGCAGTCTAAAAGGTTTTTAGGTTAAGGGGGGGGAAAAGTATATGAAGAAATTCCTGAAATTGAACAGTGGTTCTGACATTTTCTAATTCTTCCTCCTTAAATAAGAAACTAGTTACCATGTATAAAAATTAGTAGCAACTTCTTGGTATAGGGAACCAATTATTTTTGCCAAAGTTGACTGTATGAGCCTTATTTTAATTAACAGAACAGAGGTTATAGTTACAACTTTAACATATATTTTTCAGAAAGTCATTTCCCCGTTACTACTTGGTTCAAAGCATCAACAACTGTTCAGCAAAATAATCAGGTGGGCAATTTATCCAATGACAGTTTTGACACAGGACAATCTCCTCTTTGAAATGTCTGATGAGCAAACAATGCAACTATGCCAGCATTAGTCCATTATCCTTATACCTAGGGCAAACAAGATGAGATAACATTCTCTGTCATCTGCAACAACTAAAGTAATCCCAAAGATGTACCTGATGTAGTACATTGGTGAAAAAAGGTACAGAAAATAGTGATAGGTGCAGCCAACACATCACAATCTTTTAAAAATTCTCCTCTTGCAAGAAGTGGGGGAGGAGGGTCGGTTGTTTTTTTAAAAGCCTCTTCTACAGCTCATTTCAGTCAGTTTTACTTACTTTTCCATGAACTAAATTTTACAGAAGTATTAAACCACTTCTGACAGTGGTCTTCTGCAGGTTCACAAAGGACGTATTCTTCATTTCAGTTCAGGTAAACTCAGTACTGCTTTATAAACTTTTTATCACTTTCCAAACTGTGTATATTCCTTTTCTAGTTGTCGTGGTTTAACCCCAGGCAGCAACTAAGCACCATGCAGCCACTCACTCACTTCCCCCCCCACCCAGGGGGATGGGGGAGAAAATTGGGAAAAGAAGTAAAACTCGTGGGTTGAGATAAGAACGGTTTAATAGAACAGAAAAGAAGAAACTAATAATGATAATACTAATAAAATGACAACAGCAATAATAAAAGGATTGGAGTATACAAGTGATGCACAGTGCAATTGCTCACCACCCACCAATCGACGCCCAGTTAGTCCCCAAGCGGTGATTTCCCCAGCCCCCCTCCCCCCAGTTTATATACTAGATGTGATGTCACATGGTATGGAATACCCCATTGGCCACTTTGGGTCAGCTGCCCTGGCTGTGTCCCCTCCAACTTCCTGTGCCCCCCTCCAGCCTTCTTGCTGGCTGGGCATCAGAAGCTGAAAAAAAATCCTTGACTTTAGACTAAACACTACTGAGCAACAACTGAAAACATCAGTGTTATCAACATTCTTCTCATACCTAGCTCAAAAACATAGCACTGTACCAGCTACTAGGAAGACAATTAACTCAATCCCAGCTGAAACCAGGACACTAGTCCATAAGCAAAAGGAAGATCAAGAGGCTGAGATACCTTGGTAAAAAAACAAAACCAAAAAAACCTCCAGAAAACACAACCAGAAATCAGTTCAATAGCTAATTACAGATACTAACTCTTCATTAATAAAGCAGTTGGATTTGCTTCCAGAATTGTTTTCATGTATTATGTATTGTATATTAAAAACTGTCCATTACATTTGGGTTTCTTCTCTCCCCTTCAATATTACTTTCTTTTACCCTATCCCTCCTCAATCCCCAGAAGTAAAACCAAGTTTTGAGCAAAAGGCTTTTCTTCTCAAATAAGATTTTGATGAAGCACTTATTGATTCCAGAAAGGCAAAAGTGGAAAGAATAGAAACCACCTTATTTTGCTACCTGCAAAAGATAAAATAATTAGAAAAATTCAATGACTTAGCCAGATCAATGCAGGGAATCAAATCTAGATCTCCCGTATATCAATCTGTTACCTCAACCACACACACAGAAAAGCATTTCCTCCCAAGGCATACATCTCAAGCACTACAAGAAAAATACAATAAAATTAATTTCAGAAACCTGCTCAAATGATCTTGATAGAAGATGACTAGTTTTTTAATAGACTCCACAGCTCTGCTATCCCGATATTTCTCATCTGCACTCATCTTTTACAGCTGAAAGTTTGAATATCAAATTCAGAAGGGATACTCTCAGTGCTCAAAGAGGGTGTCACAGAGGTTTATAATAGTATAACTAGTTGAGAAGACAAATTATTACTTAAAAGGATTCACCCAAAACCTCGGGGGTACACTACTCATCTGCCATGACCTTTCCCCACAGATTTTGTTTGGAAGTCTCCTACTCTAACTCTCTCCTCTGTGGGATAAGATGGTTTTCTACCCACAGAGAATAGGTTTTATGTAAGTGCTCATTAAAAAAAAAAAAAAAAAAAAAAAAAAGCAAAGCTGAATCCAAGTGTTACTTAATCACTGACTTATGAGCAAGATTTTGAATAATGACAGCATGGGGAGAGAGCAGCCAGAGCCATGAAAGTCACAGGTCTAAAATATTTGCTTTTTTAATTGTCTTCATTTCACAGAATGTCATCTCCTTTCACTACAAGATAGCAGAAAGGGAAGTTCCTGGTCTATCTCATGTAGACTATTCATTGGTTTAAATACTTCTATCACATTGCTTTTGTATACTCCAGAAAGGAAGCTAGTAACCCCACTGACTATCAGCAGTGCTTGCTTATACACACTTAGACCATGGAAAATTCTACTTTATTAATGGTGGTAGTAGTAGCAGCCCCCCCTACATTAAAGATAAATGATCAGAGAATAACTTGCTAGATCTCATATCAAGTAGAAATTTTCAGCTTCTACTGCAATAAGAAAACGACATTTAAAGTGTGGTACTACAACATCACGAGTTTGACATATGTACGCTGATATAATCTTATAGGAAGTTATGCCTCAATTATGCTGCACTGCCTACTGGCAACATACATTAAACTATCAGGGACACCTGGGGGGGGTTTGCAATTCTCATGCACAGTCTAGTAAGAATCAAAACCAATTACAGTCAATAGAGCTATTCATGTACAAAGGAAAAAATGGCTTGCAATACCTAGGCACAAAGACAAGAGATAAGTTTTAGCCTCTGTTTTGATTTCATCAGCCTGAAGGACTCCAAAAAATTAATCTAGAAACATTTTTTTAAAAGGTGGGAATTTGTTTTAGATTCTAATCCTGTCCTCACATTTATGCAGCAACATGGCAATGAATACATATTACTTTTGCTATCTGATATTTTTAGGTTTACTATCTATTGCCCTTATTTTGCCATCAGCAAATATGTCAAATAAAGTATTTCCCATTAAAAAAAAAAACAAACCAAAAAACCCCACCCCACAACCTAAAACCAATTAAAGCACTACAAATGGCTTTATGTTAAATACAGGAAATAAAAAAAAAATTTAAAAAAAAGAAAATAAAAGAAAAAAATAATGAGATTCTATTCCCCCACCCACACTCATGCCTTTCATCTCTGCTCTAGTACTAATAAGTGCTACTTGTAATAACAGAAGGTTAAGAACATTTCATAGGCAAACATAATTCTCATGTTGCGGGCTTTTATAGCTTGATTTTTCTTAATTTAAGAATAATAAATATTGTATGTCTATGGCTTAAACTAACAAAGAAAAAGTCAACCCCTTGTTCCATTAAAATCAATTCAGATAAATCATGCTTTTAATAGCTGTTCCTTGGTTAGATTCTCACAAAGCTTAGCCTAGAAATTAGCAGCAAGATTTCTCTTAATTAAAAGCATTATGGATTTTTTAATATCTACACACGGCAAATGACTTTCATATTTACCTCAGAAAATCCATACCCACTTTATCCATCCTGGAATACCGAGGAAGGGCACAATTCACTACATCAGAATTTTCACCTCTGGCATCACTACTCCATCACATTCAGCATCACAGAATCTCCTCCAAAGCATTACTTCCTATTATCTAAATATACATTGGGACAGCTATAAAACAATAAAATGCGAAGAATGCTCCCATTCTTGCCAAATATATAAGGAATTACAAACTTCTAACTACACATTTGGAGATGACATCAAGTTTACTGATGATACCAAACTGGGAGGTGCTGTTGACTCTCTCGAGGGACAAGAGGCCTTGCAGAGGGATCTGGATAGACTGGAGCATTGGGCAATCATCAGTGGCATGAAATTTAACAAGTACAAATGCCAGATTCTGCACCTGGGACAGAGTAATGCTGGACACAAGTATAGATTGGGAGAGGAGTGGCTGGAGAGCAGCCCTGCAGAAAGGGATCTGGGGGTGCTGGCTGACGGTAAGCTCAATATGAGTCAGCAGTGTGCCCTGGCAGCCAAGAGGACAAGCCACATCCTGGGGTGCATCAAACACAGCATAACCAGCTGGTCAAGAGAGGTGATCATCCCTCTGTATTTAGCATTGTTGCGGCCTCACCTTGAGCACTGTGTGCAGTTCTGGGCCCCACAGTTTAAAAAAGATGTTAAGGTCCTTGAATGTGTCCAGAGGAGGGCAACAAAGCTGGTGAAAGGGCTGGAAGGCATGTCCTATGAGGAGCGGCTAAAGAATCTGGGTTTGTCTAGTTTGGAGAAAAGGAGGCTGAGGGGCGACCTCATTGCTCTCTACAGCTTCCTGAGGAGGGGAAGTGGAGAGGGAGGTGCTGATCTCTTCTCCCTGGTATCCAGTGACAGGATGCATGGGAATGGTTCAAAGCTGCATCAGGGGAGGTTCAGACTTGACATTAGGAAGCATTTCTTTACCGAGAGGGTAGTCAAACACTTGAACAGTCTTCCTAGAGAGGTGGTCAATGCCCCATGCCTGTCAGTGTTTAAGAGGCATTTGGACAATGCCCTTAATAACATGCTGTAACTTTTGGTCAGCCCTGAAGTGGTCAGGCAGTTGGACTAGATGTTTGTTGTAGGTCCTTTCCACCTGAACTGTTTTATTCTATAACAAAAGGAGCTATGGATTCTGTATTAAAGTAAATATAAAACTGAAAGAGTAATTCTAAACAGGACATCTCTTCCCTCCAATACAATACACCACAGCTATCTTTTTTTGATAGCAAGCTGTACTAAATCTACTTTCCCTGGCATTCTTTCAGGGTTTTTTTAACCAAAAGGCCAATCTATGAACACTGTCTATAATAGCCTTATAAAAGGCTGGCCTTGCATCTGTTAGAAGATAGAATAGTCAGAAAAACAATACTGGTATTTTAAGTGAGGACAATGAATATAAGATAAGCATATCACTGAACCACATCTAAAAAGGTCCAGTAAACCTAGACCATGAATTATAGGATTCATATAATACAACTAGCCTCAGTCAGCCATTACTTGGTAAAACAGTTTGGCCTTGAAGCTCATAAACCTCTTAAAAAAAAAAAAAAAAAAAACAACACAACAAAAAACCCAAACCAAAACACCAAACACCCCAAAACCAGAAAAACAAAAAACAAACCACCACAAATCTCCCCCAACCCCACCACAGCCAAATTACATCCTCCACCCCCCCAATAAACATAGGCTGCTTTTCCTCTTCCAAACAAACTGGTTTGCATTTCATCCATTAGACGTACATAAAATCCTTCTAAAAATGTATTAGAATGCTGGATTTACTGCTTTTGTACAGTTTTCTCCACAGTCTTGCATTAATACTTACTGGAGACTTAACTTTTCAGTGTAAATATACAAATACACTGACAGAACAGAATCACTCAGTAAGCGTCCTTAGAAGTGGTGGCAGTCACTCGCAAGTAGTAAGGAAGAGTTTTTAAAAGAAACAGTTGTTTCTTTTAAACAGAACAAACAACCGTTTCTTCCTCTATTTAGACTGTGGTTCCATAGAACTAACAAGAACAAGATTTGAACAACTACACAGGCATACAATCTTGAATTCTTACATAATTAATTATTGAAAATCTTATAATATCCTATTTTAAATTAAGAGTTGGAGGAAAAGCTGAAACAAACAAAAAAATATAAAATCTGTTTTGAACTAGCTGGACAGAAGAGCTACATACACCATTAGAAATTACTGCAATTAAAAATGCTAAGTAAGCATACTTCTGTGCACTCACAGTGGTGGGCTTTTTGGGGGGCCTTTTTTGACTCAAAAGGTAAACATGCACCTCATTTTTTATTAGTTGTATATCACAATTGCAATACCTAGAAAATAAACATTCTTTGCTATTTTCAGCATTTGTAAAAAAATATATTACACATCCATTTCTGGAAGTATGACAGGTACAGGCTGCAGAGATAAGGACAGTCAGTTCAGATTTTGAATGCAATGCAGTAGAACTTAAACCATTGTGACTGAAATATGTTAGGGAGCAAGTTGGTTGGGAGCCTGTGAGCCATGTTTAAAAAGAATAAACAAAATCCTTGCCATATAGATGTATTCTTATCACCTGACATAAGGTAACATAGTAAAGATAAGAATTAATGCTACATCTGATCTGCCCCACACCCACATTAGCTCACCCTTAATAATATGCAGAGTTTGGGAAAAATCTATGCCTTCCAGCCTTTCTACTTTAGTTTCTTAGTGGCTATGACAGTCAGATCCATAGGGCATGCTAAGATAAACTATAATTCTACAGCCCAATAAGGCCACAAAAAGGGAAAGGAAAAAAAATAATTCTTTCATCCCAGGCTCAAGTCCTCAGTCTCTTTCCAAATGCAGCTCTACATGTGATGATAGTGAAACAAGCTGCAGTAAATGGCTTCTGTTAAGACTAAACTTCCCAGAAAAAAAAAGTAAAATACTTATGGCTGCACCAATCAGGAAGATAACTTAAGCAATCCACACCCTAATCGCACCAGAAGCTATACAGATGCTCCTCCAGGAAGAATCAAGAGGTCTCCCTTTCCTAAAATTAGTATTTGATACTAACAGCTGATTAGCTCCCTCTCCCAACTCAAAGATGAAGGGAAGCTTACAAATAGGGGTGGGAAGGTCTCCTCTCCCTTGAACCCCTCCCACAAGCCAGCAGTCTACTAGGACCCTGTCAGGACACATCTTCACTCCCTGTCTTGTTGCAACCATGTTCTGCTTGCTCCTCAATTAGTTTCCTCTTGACCTCCATTTCTCCTTTTAATCAGAGTAGGAATAAAAAGAAAAATTATGGTAGAGTATAAATAGTTCTGTACAGTAATATTCCATGCATCTCTCTATTATTAAAATAACCCAGCGCACATAGTTATTTGTTGAAGCCACTATTTGCATCTGGACCCAGGGCATTAATATATCTTTATATCTTTCGCTACAGCTTAAAAAGCAGATGCAAATTTCTCTCATACACACTCAGAGTCTTACAACCTACTGTCGTCCATTCCCATGTTCTCATTGGTGCATGATTTACACACCAAGTACCTGCCCCAGCACCGCACTCCTGATGCTAATGGCCGCCATTTCCTCTTTTTTTTTTTCCAATTGCACCATCATTAGCTGAAAAGAAATCCTGTGAAGCAAAGAGTATACTCCTACAACATTACACAGTTTATATACATCACAGATTATAATATACCCCCAGCACAATACACGATTCTACACGCAGCCATCCAGACTCTCCTACTGTTACTCCAAATGAGCCCTATCCTTCCTCACGAAAGCTTAACAACTATCATCAGTACAACATGCAAATAGACTTGTAACCGGCAGAAATTCCCTTCCCTCCCCCCCGCCCATCTTATTCCTAGTCCACTCCTCCCCCTATCTAGTTAAGCCCTAAAGAGAACAGCTGCCTTATACCTTGACTTGATTCCGTGCGGACTACCTCAGCACGCAGGACAGCAATTATGACACCAGTGAAATTGACAGCACAAATAACAACTGGAAACCTAGAAAACAAGCCTTTCCTTCAACTGCTGCTATCACCAACTCCACCATCTTCTTTCTCCTCCTACTCTGACAATCACCAGCAGAGCCTGCTCCTGCCTACTCCTCTCTTACCCCGCCTCCCTCCACGTGACCAGCTTTCTCTCTCCAGCCTCTAACACACCGAGAAAAGGGGTGCAGGATGAGCTGTTTTTTTCAGGCAGGCGCAGCTGATGCACGCAGGAAACTAGCTATTTCTTCCCCCAATAGAAGAGGATGGTGTAGTATCATAGCCACTCTCTAACAGCAAGAGCAACAAATGCATCAAATCGGATTCTGTTGCTTAGGAAAGGATACGTATACAGCTTGCTTTAGTCACTATGAGCCCATGCAGGAAAACAGGATACAGTAGAAAGCTTCCTATGTGCACTTTGACAAGTTTGTTTTATTTCTCTCCCCTAACAAACTGTCCTGGTTTCAGCTGGGACAGAGTTAATTGTCTTCCTAGTAGCTGGTACAGTGCTATGTTTTTGAGTTAGGTATGAGAAGAATGTTGATAACACTGATGTTTTCAGTTGTTGCTCAGTAGTGTTTAGCCTAAAGTCAAGGATTTTTCAGCTTCTCCTGCCCAGCCAGCAAGAAGGCTGGAGGGGCACAAGAAGTTGGGAGGGGACACAGCCAGTGCAGCTGACCCAAAGTGGCCAATGGGGTATTCCATACCATGTGACATCATGCCTAGTATATAAACTGGGGGAGGAGCAGGGGCAGGTGGATGGCTGCTTGGGGACTAACTGGGTATCGATCAGCAGGTGGTGAGCAATTGCATTGTGCATCATTTGTATATTCCAATCCTTTCATTATTACTGTTGTCATTTTATTAGTGTTACCATTATCATTATTAGTTTCTTCTTTTCTGTTCTATTAAACCGTTCTTTTCCCGATTCCCTCCCCCATCCTACTGGGTGTGGGGGGAAAGTGAGTGAGTGGCTGCGTGGTGCTTAGTTGCTGGCTGGGGTTAAACCACGACACAAACTAACCCAAATCACATCACAGACAGTACATGTTAACGTGTTTGAACTTAAAAATACAGCAAATACAAAAAACTGCATGTCGTGGTTTCAGCCCAGCCGGTAACAAAGGACCACGCAGCCACTCTCTCACTCCTCCCGCCCCCCTCCGGTGGGATAGGGAGGAGAATCAGAAAAAAAAAAACCGGAACCTCGAGGGCTGAGATAAGGACAATTTACTGGGACAACACAAAAAGAGAAGTTACAACAACAACGGTAGTAATAAAAGAATATACAAAAGGAGCAATGCACAGTGCAACTGCTCACCACCCAGAACCCGATACTCTACCACTTCCCCCACCGAAAGCCGAGAGAGTTCCCCCTCCATCCGCTCCCCTTTTATATACTGAGCATGATGTCACATGGTATGGAATAGCTCCTTGGCTAGTTCAGGTCAGCTGTCCCGGCTGTGCCCCCTCCCAGGTTCCTGTAAAAATTAACTCTATCCCAGCTGAACCCAGGACACTGCATAACCATGTAATTGTACCATTCTGTTTGGTACAGATGTCTGTGCAAATCAAGTAAATGCATCTTGCAATGAATTGTAAGGAAGTTAACTATATAGTTATATGCACATTAACCTCGTTTGCATGTACAGCTCATCAGGGCTGACTTAAGCCCTTACAGCTGCTGAGAAAGTCTGCAGCACCTCAGCTCAACTCATTAACTAGCCCATTTCTAGCTCTAGCTTACTTAAAGCCACAGAGAAAGCAGGGAGGAACCCACACCAGATACCAAGCTGCATATCATGGAGGAAAAAATATCCCTTCTCACTTGGAGAAGCATTTGAAGTAGGAAGTTTTATTGCTGTTTCAATTGTTTTAGTGCAGAAGTGACTGTAAACAATGCAGGCAAATCTCTCCTTCAAACTCAGAAACTTCTTACAAAGTATACTAAAGAGTGAACCTCACATTGAGGTTATCACACACAAGCAATTCCCTTGATAAAATAGTATTTAATGGCCTTAATTCACAGGAAGCAATGTATTACTTGAAGGTTTTAAATGACCATCCTCTTCCTTATGCCTTTATCAGCAAGGTCAAACAGCCTCATATCATCCTCTCCATATGCCACTGCCCCTATGCAAGGAATCACAGCTCAATCTGCTCTTCTACAAGCTGAATAGATGGAACCTCTAAACCAGTAATTTTTCAGGATTATTTTCCAGCCCCAGATCACTTTTGTGGTCCTTTTTTCAACATTCCCACATCTCTCGAAATGTGGTCATAAGAGCTATGCAGCTGACTAGTACAAGAGCAATCCTCAATGGGACTGAGACTCTTCCTTCTCTCCTCCTTCTTTACATTAGGGCCTACAGTTCTCAACAGGTCAGGTGGGGAGGGACATGCCTCACAGAAGAGGAGCATCCTCTCAGCATGAAGCTGTACGATGGAAGGACAGATATACAAAGCACAAGCATGAGGAGCCAAGGAAAACAATGGTGCTGTAGAACCAATAGGAATACCCTAATAGCCAACAACGTAACAGAACAGTGGGAAGTAGAGGATGATAACTCCTTTAGCTTCCCTGCAGTAACAGTTTTACCAACACTGCCTTCCTGGGTGAGGGAATATCTGTTTACTTTTTTTTTTATATGTATAAAGATAGCATTAGTCCTTACATTGCATTTACAGGTCTCACTAGTGTCCTGGTTTCAGCTGGGATAGAGTTAATTGTCTTCCTAGTAGCTGGTACAGTGCTATGTTTTTGAGTTAGGTATGAGAAGAATGTTGATAACACTGATGTTTTCAGTTGTTGCTAAGTAATGTTTAGTCTAATGTCAAGGATTTTTCAGCTTCTCCTGCCCAGCCAGCAAGAAGGCTGGAGGGGCACAAGAAGTTGGGAGGGGACACAGCCAGTGCAGCTGACCCAAAGTGGCCAAAGGAGTATTCCATACCATGTGATGTCACATCTAGTATATAAACTGGGGGGAGTGGAGGCGGGTGGATTGCTGCTTGGGGACTAACTGGGTGTTGATTGGTGGGTGGTGAGCAATTGCATTGTGCATCATTTGTATATTCCAATCCTTTTATTATTACTGCTGTCACTTTATTAGTGTTATCATTATTAGTTTCTTCTTTTCTGTTCTATTAAACTGTTCTTATCTCAACCCACGAGTTTTACTTCTTTTCCCAATTTTCTCCCCCATCCCGCTGGGTGGGGGGGAAGTGAGTGAGCAGTTGCGTGGTGCTTAGTTGCTGGCTGGGGTTGAACCAGGACAACTAGTTAAGAAACATTTGCAGCTAATGGTCTTGCCAGTCAGTATGATTTAATCAACAAAGTAGTTGTTGTAAGGAGCCTCTAGTCAGTGCATCCTTTTATCTGAAGGATTTCAGTTGCTGTTGTTTATCATATCATGCTTATCTATCTCATGTAGTTTTGGTCAAGAACGGGTTGTATAACCTAAAGGTATATAAACTCTGTAACTGCCTCATTTGGATAGAGTTCATACCAGTGGAGGCTGTCACTTGACTGCTCTGTGTTCTCTCCTATAGCTATAGTAATAAACTGCCTGACCTAATGTGGGAGCACCTCGGAACACCTGGCATTTGTTTTCAAGAGTGACTGTTTGAATTTGTTGTGCTGCATGTTTGCCAAGCCTTTGAAGAACTAGTTTTACAAGGTCAAGTCTGAGGATGGCCTTGTGTAGGCCTGGGAAGATGTGGCTGAAGACAGTCACGAATATGTGTATGGAATGTTTTATCTTTAACTGTTCTGAGGACTGGCAAACATCCTAGCCGAGCCAGATATGCGCTCCTGTGTTAGTAACATATAAGTATGCTGTAAGAGACAATAAAGTGTTCCTTTTTTGTCATTGCTTCGGAACCATCTCGTTGTCATCCCGAGTGCCTCTTTCATCGCCGCATTTTTGGTGCCCCGTGTGAGGAGCCAGGAGACTTCAGAAAGCTCAGAGGAACTTTCCAGCGACCCGCAACCCGACGGGTGAGTAATTGTAGCCACAATTCCTTACAAATAAGGAACAGTAGCATCCGTTGAACGGAAAAGCTTCAGGGTTGTGTAGAATAGCACGATGGGACAAGATGTATCACAAGAGCATCGCTTATACCTAAAGGTTTCGCAACAAATAGTTCATGCAGTAGGATTTAAGCTTACTGAAAAGGAACTAGAACAGTTATTGCTCTTGGTAAAAGAACATTGTAATTGGTTTCCGCAGAATGGTACCTTTGATATAAAGCTTTTGGAAAGAGTGGGGGAGCACTTGCAAACAAGAAAGGAGCTAGGGCTTGCAATTCCTGATTCAGCTATTATAATGTGGAAATTCCTTTTTGCTGCTTTACAACTGTTAAAGGCTTCTGAGACTGATGCGGAACAAAAACCTGAGGCTGATGGTGATAATAACCATGATTCTGATGATGTTATTCCATCGGCTCCAGTGGACCCCGAACAAGAACCAGATTTATATCCCCCATTACCTCCACCACCGCCCGCACTAACACCGTTAACGCACACACCCCGCCGGCAGGCAGCCAGGCAGGCAGCGGGCGGGCAGCACGGGCTCCGCGGGGTTGCCGGCCCTCACCACCGCATACAGGTCCCTGCCGCCTCGCCGCTGCCTCCCGCGGCCGCCGCGCCCGCTTCGCTGCCGCCGCCCCCGCCGCCCCCCCCCCCCCCAATCGCCCGGTACTCCCTCTCCAGGATTTTCAGAACTTAAAACGGAACCTGGCTTTGCTGCACTGCCTGTATCTCCTTCTACTAATCCCTCTACCTCTATGTCCCTGTCTAATCCTGTGGCTCCTGCTTTACAGCAGTGCAGGGAAGAGGCTATGTCACAAAGAGATCTTACTACTTTTGCTTTCCCTGTAATATTTCACCAAAATCAAAACCCTGTTCATGATGGCTTGCCTTATCAGGTTTTTAAAGAATTAAGAAAGTCCATACAGGAAAATGGTTTACAGAGCACGTTTACAGTTGGAATTGTAGATGCTATCTGGAATTCTTATGTAATGACACCTTGGGACTGGTTTACATTAATGAAAACAGTGCCTACCTCAGCACAGTACTCTGTTTGGAAATTAGAATACCATGAATTAGCTACCGTGCAGGCAATGGAAAATCTAGAGAATGGTGTTCCTATTGGTATTGATATGTTAATGGGAACAGGGCAATTTACTAGCCCTCAAAATCAAGTCATAGAAGATCATTGACTTTTTACACAAGCTTCCCAGATTGCCACTCGATCATGGAAGCAAGTGCCTGAGACAGGAAACCGAGCAGGATCTTTTGCTACAATTCGACAGGGTTCACAAGAATCTTACCTGTCCTTTATTGACAAATTGCAGAATGCAATTCAAAGACAAATTGATAATGCTGAAGCTGCTAATGCACTGTTATTCCAATTAGCATTTGAAAATGCTAACAGCGATTGTCAGGCGGCACTAATGCCCGTTAAAGGCAAGGCTACTGACATAGGTGAATATATAAAGGTATGTCAAAATATAGGCACAGAAATTCACCGTGCGTCCGCATTAGCAGCTGCGATATCACAACTTCAATTACAAAAGACTTCTCTGAAATGTTTCAATTGTGGAAAAGAGGGACATATCAGTAAAAACTGTCCCGAAAAGCGACAAAAACCAGGAGACAAAAAGCCAACTCAATTATGTCCTAGATGCCAAAAGGGTTATCATTGGAGCAATCAATGCCACTCAAAATTTAATAAACATGGTTGCCCATTGTCGGGAAACAGGAGAAGGGGCATCCGGTCCTGCACCCCTCAAAATTACAGGACCCTGCCTCATATGGTGCAGATGAATCAGTTGTTAACCAACTTAAACGATACAGAGTCACAGACCTATGCTCAGCAACCTCAGGCAGTGCTGGGTTGTACTTGGCAGTTACCACAGAAGTAGTATTAAATACACCGAATTAAATAAAATTAGTTAGTACTGGAATTTGGGGTCCCCTTCCAAAAGGCATGGTTGGCTTAATATTAGGACGCTCTAGTACTTCCAAACAAGGTATATTAGTACTACCAGGCGTTACTGATTCTGATTATCAAGGAGAATTAAAAATTATGATTACCGTCCTGTTTGGCTATCACGTTCTGCAGCCAGGACAACAAGTTGCTCAGCTTCTTTTATTTCCATATTGGGTTCCAAATTCAAAACAAGTTCCCCAAGGTGAAGGAAACTTTGGTAGCACAAATGAAAATGTCTTTTGGACAAAAGCTATTACTACAAAACAGCCCACATTAGAAATTCAAATACAGGGAAAAATGTTTTCGGGACTAGTAGATACAGGTGCCGATGTTTCGATTATTTCTCAAAATGTTTGGCCACCTGATTGGCCTTTAGAACCAGTACATACTACCATCACAGGAATAGGGGGGTTGCAAGTACCACTTTGGAGCATTCATTTGTTAGCAGTAACTGGCCCTGAAAAAAGGGGGCATGGATTCAACCTTATGTAATACAAACACCCATGAATCTATGGGGACGAGACTTGTTGCAGCAATGGGACATGACATTAACCACGGAAAAGTCAAATTTATTGTAGCAGTCACTGACATTAAACCCCTGCTCAAACTGAAATGGTTAACAGAAAAACCAGTTTGGGTTGATCAGTGGCCATTAAAAGGGGAAAAGTTAACTCATGCCATACAACTAGTCCAGGAACAGCTTCAAACAGGGCACATTGTTCGGTCTAATAGCCCATGGAATACCCCAATTTTTGTTATTCCTAAAAAATCAGGGAAATGGAGACTATTGCATGATTTGAGAGCTATTAATGCAGTAATGCAACCAATGGGATCTTTACAACCAGGAATCCCAAATCCTACCCTTTTACCAGCAGATTGGAACCTTTTTATAATTGATTTAAAAGATTGCTTTTTCACTATCTCTCTCCATCCTGAAGATTGCGAACATTTTGCTTTTTCTGTGCCTCCTGTAAATAATGCACAGCTAATGGATAGATATCAGTGGACTGTGTTGCCACAAGGAATGATGAATAGCCCTACAATTTGTCAACTGTATGTTGCTGCCATTCCGGCACCCGTTCGACAACAGTTCCCTTCTAGTATCATTTATCACTATATGGATGATATTCTCATCAGTGCTAAAGAACAAACATATATTGATCAAACCTTAGAACAATTACTGATAGCACTTCAAGCTCATGGATTGCAAATTGCAAAAGAGAAAATTCAGTCCATGCCACCCTGGAAATATCTAGGGTGGGTTTTATCTGAACGACACGTTAAACCTCAGACACTGAAACTAAATGTACAAATCAGCACCCTCAACTGAGGAGACTGAAGTAGACGGACGCCTGTAATCTTGAGAGCAGACAACAGACGACCCTTTATTGCTGTGTTCTTCTAATTGGCATCTTTCTTTTTTTGTCTTCTTGTTTATTCTGTTCAAGGTCTTCTAAAGGCATCTGGAATGCTCTTGCGACCGTTAGCTAAATATGAGTCCACACTCAACGATGCACAAAAACTGTTAGGAGCTATTAACTGGGTTCGCCCTATGCTCGGATTAGCTAATCATCAACTGTGTAATCTCTTTAATTTATTAAAGGGTGATTCCGATCTCTCTTCGAAGCGAACATTGACCTTTGCTGCAGAGCAAGAGCTGAAATTAGTTACTGAACACATTTCAAAGATGAAAGCAGATCGCATAAGGAGTTCTTTGCCTGTCCATTTCTTTGTACTCAGAACAGAGCATCAACCAATTGGATTAATAGGACAGCTAGAAATTACAAAGTATATTATTTGGAATGGATTTTTCTCCCCAACACGCTAAAGAAAACAATCACTACTCTAGCTGAACTGTATGCTCTTCTTATAATGAAAGGCCATGCTCGGGTACAAAGTATTACCGGTTATGATCCAGAAATAATTCATCTGCCGCTCACTACCTCTAATTATCAACTCCTTTTAGAAAATTCCGAACAGTTTCAGATTGCATTAGCTGATTTTGTAGGCAGAATTACATTTTCCTATCCACCCGATAAATTCTTACATAACTTAATATATTTACCTCTAGCTGAAGATGTAATTGTTCAATGGAAACCTATTAATGATGCTAAAACTGTTTTTGTAGACGGCTCTGGAAAAACAGGAAAAGCAGCTGTAGCATGGCATGACAACAATGAGTGGAAACATTCAGTAACAAAACATGACGGATCTACTCAGAAAATTGAACTCTGGGCACTTTTGCATGCCCTCACCTTGTTTTCACGAGCCCTTAAATATAGTATGCGACTCTGAGTATGTTGTTAATATTGTCCAATGTATTAATGGTGCCTTTCTGAAAGAAATTAATGACAGAGTGTCGCAGTAGAGACGGACACGACAAGCATCAGATTGTGCCAAAAATGGCCGCTTTATTGTTCTAACAAGCCTTTTTTATAACCTTCTTCAGGGTATGTGTTCATATATGATTGGTTTAGTTAGTAACTAACAATTCATGATTGGATAACGGTTTTTCTGCGGATTCGCCAAGACGGTTCTTCTTATCACTTTCTTGTTCGGGACTTTCCAGACTCTCAAGGATACACCACGAGCTGCTCAAGGTCACGCTGCTCATGCACCGTCAGGCATTCAGCAGATTTGCTGCATTCCCCGACAATTCCCCCTTTTTGTATTTGTGCTAAAAATATTGCTCCAGCAGCTCTCTGCAGGGCCCTTTGCAGAAGGCTGAAAAGACAGGGCAACATTAGGAGCACAGTTATCACTATCAAGATCACTACCCCCACAGTCTTGAGCAGAGATATCAACCATCCAGACAATCTCCAACCCTCGAACATCTTTGTTAGCCAATCTGACTCATCGCTTTTTGTCAACCTCCTGACTTCCTTCTTTAATTGTTGAATATTACTGTAAATGGATTCTGAGTGATCGGATAGATTCATACAACACATCCCTTCAACCTCATCACAACCATGCCCTTGTGCTAAAAGCAAAAAATCAATTGCAGCTCTATTTTGTAGCGTAGCATGTCTAATGCTATCAACGTCAGTTAGAAGGCCACTTAAAGCTGAAGAGGTAGCGTTAGTTTGTTTGCTAAGCCAACATCCCAACTTATTTAAAGTTCTTAAGGCATTTGCAACGCCAACTCCTGGTGCCAATATGGAGGCTGCTATGATCTGGCCTGGATTCCAGAATTCAATGTTATCTTGACAGGAACTGCTAAACTGATGAACAGTCCTTTGGATTCGCTTATGTTTTCGAGTCATGTTCAGAATCACTGACACATTTGGTGTTAATAACGTGAGGCGTCCGAGGCTACACAGGCCTCCATTCAATTTAGATGGAATGCCTCCCCAGGCACGATCTCCACAGATTAAAAACACACCAGGAGGTAGCGCAAGAGGAACAACAGAGGATCGTGAAGCATTAGGTGCGGTGTAATTACACCACGCAGTTGCATTGTGATGGAGAATACTATTTGCATTAACATTTTGGCCTCGGCGAGCAGTATTGCTATAAGAGTAATTAAAAAATACACAAGCATCCATCATTACAGATCCTAGTAATTGGGGTTCCTGGGTAACCTGCGAGAGGTGTGCATACACACCATCCCAGTTTTTTGTACAATTTTCTGGAGAACTACAGAGATTCGGGATCTGCAGTGGGTTCGGCCATGTGTCCACGGGTATTCCTACCAAGCATGTAGAAAATGGATTTTCAGGGCTTGCGGTGGCGAGACACATGGTGTCCTGATGTATCATGTCTGCTAAAGTGACCCAAACATTTTGTTTAGGTTGTGAGACCACCCATCCTTCACCCTGAGGCAGGTTCCAATACAGGCCGAACACACCGAGCAGGAACCCAGCGAGGACCGGCATCTGTGGAAACACAAGCATAACCCCTTCCCCAGGTTAATAGCTCACATGGTCCACTCCACTGACCAGTAATTAAATCTTTAACGTGTACTTTGATGCCTTTTTGTAAATTCTGTGTTGAAAAAAGAGAAGAGAAATGTTGAAAAAGAGGAGGTAGAGAAGAATTATCCCCATAATGGAGAAAGTTAAGAACATAAACTGCTTTATCTAAACATGCCTGTGGTGGTTCCCCAATCATTCCCCCTTTTTGTTTTTGAAGCTGCCGCTTCAACGTGCCATGTGCACGCTCAACAATTGCTTGTCCTGTTGGGGAGTGGGGAATTCCTGTAACATGAGTAACACCCCACAAATTAAAAAATGTTTGAACTTTCTGTGAAACATATGCTGGGCCATTGTCCATTTTAATTTGGCGTGGCACCCCAAGCATAGAGAAAGCCTTCTGCAAATGTCGAATCACATCTTTTCCTGTCTCTGCATTATGTGCTGTTGCTACCAAAGCATGAGAATAAGTATCAATAGAAACATGAACATATTTCTGTCGGCCAAATTAATTTATATGAGTAACATCAGTTTGCCAAATCTGTAAAGCCTGCATACCTCTGGGATTAGTACCAAAATACACTGGAGTGTGAGTTCCTTGACAATCAGGGCAGGCGGCTATAATGGAGCGAGCTTCAGTATGGGACAAACCAAACTGCTGCCGTAAAGCTCAAAAACCTTGATGAAAAAATTGATGTGATAATACAGCTTGTTGCTTCAGGTTAGGAACAGTGCTCAGAGCCATAGCAGAAACAAGAGCATCCGCTCTGGCATTACCTTCCGTATAAAATCCTGGTAAAGTGGTATGACTCCGGATGTGCATGATAAAATAAGGTTCTGTCCGTAGTTGAATACTTTTCCAGAGTTCTAAAAGCACATCAAATAATAATTGATTGTCTGACATGGTCAAAACCACTTTGTCTAGGCGAGAAACTAAGTTAGCTACATAAGCTGAGTCAGTTACAGTATTTACAGGAGTAGAAAAAAATAGAAAAAGCAACAGCCATTGCACGCAGCTCTACTACTTGTGGGGAACCATTTTGATATACTACTTTGTTGTTCCAGGTGTTGTTCTCATACCATACTACTGCTGCTTTACCTGTTTTTCCCGAGCCATCTGTAAAGACAGTGGGGCCTTTCACAGGTTCTGGCTGGTTTAGATTTTTCTGACCAAATGGTATTTCTCGAGCAAATTTCAGTAGCGGGTGTGACGGTAGATGATACGATATCTGTCCTTGAAAACCCGCCATGGCCGCTTGCAGCTCGTAATTGTTCGCCAGACACCATTCAAAATACCAATTTTGAACAGGTAAAACAATCGTAGCTGGATCACGTCCTGTTAGTTCTAAACATCGTTTTCTGGCTTTTATGATTACATCAGCAATAAGTTCAAACAATCCAGGAGCAGTTTTTCGTGGCCGGAATGATAAAAACATCCATTCTAAAATATGTAATGGGTCATCCCACTCAGAATTCAACTGCACCAAAGCACCAAACGGCACAGTTTTGTCAATTAGTACAAAGAATTGTACCAACTGAGACAGATCTATTCGAGAAACAAATTTCTTGTATATGCATTGTTCCACCATATGAATTACATTTAACGCTTCGTTATTTAATATTCTGGGTTCTGTTGGATCAGTGGAATTTTTTAATAATTCTAATAAAGGTTGCAACTGCGAATTGGTCAGTCCAAGATAGGGCCTGATCCAGTTCAAGGATCCCATCAGTTTCTGTACATCATTGAGTGTCTTAACCTCAAGGTTGAGTTTCACAGGTTGGGGCACAACCTGCTTGCTTGTAACTGTCATTCCCAAATATTTCCAGGGTTCTATTTTTTGTACCTTTTCAGGGGCAATAACTAATCCATATTGTTGCAACGAATTCCTGGCCAAATTCTCCATGTCATTCAACTGCTCCTTGTTGTCTGATGCTAACAGAATGTCATCCATGTAATGATAACAATAACTAGTAGGGAATTTTTCCCTTAAAGGTGACAAAGCTTGTGCTACAAACCATTGACAAATTGTTGGCGAATTTTTCATGCCCTGCGGCAGAACTCTCCATTGATATCTTTTTGCCGGTTCTGCATGATTGATAGAAGGCACAGAAAATGCAAATTTTTCTTTGTCTTGGGAAGCTAATGGTATCGTAAAAAAACAGTCCTTAAGGTCCATGACAATGATTTCCCAATCTTGAGGGATCATGGCAGGTGAAGGCATGCCTGGTTGCAGAGCCCCCATCGTGGCCATGACAGCATTGACTTGCCGCAGGTCATGCAAAAATCGCCATTTTCCTGATTTCTTTTTTATTACAAACACTGGAGTATTCCATGGGCTCTGAGAGGGTTCAATGTGTCCAGCAGCTAGTTGTTCTGCCACCAATTCTTGCAGGGCCTTTAATTTTTCAATTGGTAGGGGCCACTGATCCACCCACACAGGGTTATTTGTTAACCAAGTTAAAACAAGCGTGGGTTGTCTAACACCCTGCAACACAGTGGCCCCCGTTAAAAATCCGTGGTAATTCTCACCCCCCATTGCGACAAGCAATCCCTCCCCCATAAATTGAGGGGAGCCGCCGTCACATATGGTTTAATGACTGCTTGTTGGCCCTCAGGATTGGTAATCAGAACTGCTGTGGCTGCTGTCCTTGCTCGTGTGGATCCTCCCAGCCCCACTACCCCTATACCCGCATCCTCTGTTGGCCAGGTGGATGGCCACAGATAATCAGCAATAACAGTCACATCGGCTCCGGTGTCCAGGAGCCCCGCAAGCCTTACCGTGGTCGGCGATCATCCGTGATTCGAAAGCGTGCACGTCATATGTGGTCGGGATGATGAAACAGTCTGAGACCAGCAGACTTGAGGGGGTCCCGTAGAGCTGAAGCCTCCATCGCATCGCAGGCGCTGTTCTGCTTTTGAAACACAACTCGAAAAAGGAATAAGTTGAGCAATGCGAGTACCTTTTGGGATTGTTACTGGTGGGTAGGGGGTTGAAACCAGCGCGCAAATTTGACCCGTAAAATCAGCATCAATAACTCCTACATGCACAATTAGCCCATTTAACGTGCTACTTGATCTTCCCAGTAGCAATGCACTCAGTCCTCGTCCTATAGGACCCTTTGCATCAAGAGGGACCTTAACGATGTCCTTTGTGACTATAGTTATTGTGTTGGTGGTGGATACATCCAACCCTGTTGAGCCAGCTGTTGCGGCTGTTCGCAGAGGGGAGGTGGCCGGCTGCTGGGAGGGGACTTGGTGTCTTCGCGCGCCCTCTCGCGCTCTTCTTGCGGTTTCCCTGTAGTGGCTGCCCATTAATATGAAATTTGGAACGACATTGTTTTGCAAAATGTCCTGGTTTTCCACATTTGTTGCAATTAGTCCCCGGTGGGATGTTCACCGGTTGTTTACCTGGTGATGTTCTGTTCAGACAAGCTGCCTTTATGTGCCCTTCTCTGCCACACCCAAAGCATTTCCCTGAATGTCTCATATTCATGACAGTAGCTAGGGCGGCCATTTGCGCTGCCGCCTGGGCAGCCACCTTATGTTCCACTGTCCCAACTTTAGAACATGCGGCCACCATGTCGGGAATAGAAGGATCTCCAGGTAAAGCCTGTATTATCTTTTGACAGTCCTCATTAGCATTATCTTTCGCGAGCTGTTTGCACATCATTTGTCTTAACACCTCATCTTCTACCTGTTTTTCCAGTGCGGCAGATATTTTTTCTACAAACTGTAAAAAGGGTTCTCTAGGGCCTTGGTGGATAGCAATGTATTTTTGCTTCGGCGCTGCTAGTTCCATGGTTCGCTTTAATGCCGTAATTCCTATATGCTGTGCCTGTTCGAGAACAATCGGAGGCCATGTAGCCTGCAGTTGAGGGTTACTAAACTGCCCTTCACCAAGTAAAGCATCCTCTCCAAGGCCAAGCCTCGGGTCACCCTGTGGCAGTCGCAAATTATTCTGCGCTGCTGCGCATGCCATCTGCCTCCAAGTAGATATTGAAACACTTGTAACTGCACGGGCTGAAACAGCACCTGCGCGAGATGTGTAACGTCATATGGACACAGCAGATCCGTGCCGATTATGCGAATAAGTTGCATCACCTCAGGAGAATTGATTCCAAATTTTTGTGCTTTATTCTGCAAATCCTGCACCACTTTCCAGGCAATCGGATTGGGCTGGTTTGTGCCTGCAGCAGCTTTGAAAACAGGAAATGTACCAGGACCCTCTGCTGTTATGTTTACAGGCTTCGGACATGCTGGTATTGGAGAGCACGGGCTGAGGCGTTCAACTAGATCCCAGTTGCCAGCTTCGGCAGCATATTTCCTAACTGCCTCCCAAAATTGATCAGGGGATCTTGGGACTACAGTTACTGTGGAGGGAGGGAGAGTCCATGGGTGGGCTTTTTTCACTATGGTTTTATCTGTAAGATGCAGAGCTTGCATAGCGGCAGTTAAAGTGTCTTCTCCCTCACTTTCATTTTTGTTCTCACTTTCCGGCTCTGTGTTATTCGCCCTATTCGCCGTATGTTCCTCCTCGGGGGGGGCCGATGGGGTCACCTCTTCTGCTGCTGCACCGCTAGGTGCCGCTGCTGCACCACTGGGTGGGGGAGGGCCCCTCATCGCCCTGTAAAGTATTTAATGGCAGAGGACGGGGGGGTGGAGGAGGTGGAGGATGAGGGCATGATCTGCTTTTGCCCGTGAGGGGTTTCCTGCCTGCTACCGCTGATGCTGCGGCATCGGCTTCATTTGTTCCTTGGCTACAATCTTTCCCCTTCCTAACACTTTCTGGTTTTTCATCTTTTTTTTGCTCATCGTTCGCCTCACATTCTGCTTTCCATTCCTTCAGGGTCTCGCTTAATAGACGCCATATAATCGCCAACTCACATGCCTCTTTTTGTCCTTTAGAGCTCTCATCCAATATTTTCCATCCTACTGCTTGCCATGCACTCACACTGAATGCAGTAAGTGTTGTGGCTTCAAAGCCTTGCATCTTACTCCATATCAAAATCTTTTTCAGGTTTTGTTCGGTGGTTTTAACCCTTTTTCTTTTTAATAGGGCTTTCCAGGTAGACAAAATTGTCTCCTCTTCTTTTGTTAATTGCTGCCCCATTCTAACAGTTTAGTCCCCGGTGGATCACCTTTTTAGGTGTCGAAGTTCAGGTCCGGACCAAGCAGACTCCCTCTGCTCTCAGCTTCACCAGGCTCCGTCTCCGCAGCTCTCCCCGCCGCCACAATACTTCTCTGCAGCTCTCCCCACCACCGCTATATTTCTGTCTAGTACCAAAATACGTTCTTTAAATGATCACTTCACCCGATCACATCGGGGTCACCATTTGTCGCAGTAGAGACGGACACGACAAGCATCAGATTGTGCCAAAATGGCCACTTTATTGTTCTAACAAGCTTTTTTTATAACCTTCTTCAGGGTATGTGTTCATATATGATTGGTTTAGTTAGTAACTCACAATTCATGATTGGGTAACGGTTTTTCTGCGGATTCGCCAAGACGGTTCTTCTTATCACTTTCTTGTTCGGGACTTTCCAGACTCTCAAGGATACACCACGAGCTGCTCAAGGTCACGCTGCTCATGCACCGTCAGGCATTCAGCAGATTTGCTGCATTCCCCAACAACAGAGAGTTCTTTGATTTGCTTTTTCAAATTCAGTCTTTGATTTCCCATTGAAAACGTCCCTTATTTATTGTTCACATTCGATCTCATACCACTTTACCAGGACCCTTGACAAAATGTAATGCAATAGCAGATTCATTGACAGTAGCTGTATTACAATTTGATTATGTGAGAGCATCTCATTCCTTTTTTCACCAAAATGCTGCTGGCTTGCGCAAACAATTTAAGATTTCTTTATCTCAAGCCAAGGACATTATTCGCTCTTGCCCTGATTGTCAGCAACTGGCACCACACAGTTTTCCTAGTGGTGTTACACCTCGAGGCCTACAAGCTAATGAAATATGGCAAACAGATGTTACCCAAGTAAATTCTTTTGGCCGTCTTAAGTATGTACATGTATCTGTAGATACCTTTTCTGGAGTACTGTGTGCATCTGCACACACAGGGGAGAAGGTAAAAGATATTAAAAAACATTGGACCCGTTGTTTTGCAATTCTCGGGGTTCCTAAAACGATAAAAACAGACAACGGGCCTGGTTACACCGCTAAAAGCACACAATTGTTTCTGCAACAATGGGGTACAGCTCATGTCACAGGGCTACCCTATAACCCACAAGGACAAGGTATAATTGAATGCAGCCATGCGACCTTAAAAAATATGCTGTTAAAACAAAAAAGGGGGAATATGAGCCCACAGGAACAATTAGACAATGCAATTTATACCTTAAATTTTTTAAATGTGAATTCTCAACCTAGTAGCTGGTATGGTGCTATGTTTCGAGTTCAGTATGTGAAGAATGTTGATAACACTGATGTTTTCAGTTGTTGCTAAGTAATCTTTAGTCTAAAGTCAAGGATTTTTCAGCTTCTCATGCCCAGCCAGCGAGAAGGCTGGAGGGGCACAAGAAGTTGGCACAGGACAGAGCCAGGGCACCTGACCCAAAGTGGCCAACAGGGTATTCCATACCATGTGACACCATATCTAGTGTATAAACTGGGGGGAGTGGGGGCGGGGGATCGCCGCTCAGGGACTAGCTGGGTGTCGATTGGCGGGTGGTGAGCAATTGCACTGCGCATCATTTGTACATTCCAATCCTTTCATTATTGCTGTTGTCATTTTATTAGTGTTATCATTATCATTATTAGTTTCTTCTTTTCTGTTCTATTAAACCGTTCTTATCTCAACCCACGAGTTTTACTTCTTTTCCCGATTTTCTCCCCCATCCCACTGGGTGGGGGGGAGTGAGTGAGTGGCTGCGTGGTGTTTAGTTGTTGGCTGGGGTTAAACCATGACAGTCCATTTTGGCGCCCAACGTGAGGCACGAAGGGTTGAAATAACGACAAAGCTGACCAGAGCTTGTTAAAACAAATTTGTTACTAGCGTTAATTATATCGGTCTAATAGTCGCTGGTCATTATGTTGATTTATGTGTTCTTAGAGTTGTTGCTCTGGTTTTTAAAGTTCTGTTATGTATCACCTTGCTTGCTGTATGTAGTCCCTCTTCTGCTGCTTATCATCTGTGGGAGGTGGATTAAGGTTTTCACTCTGATGTATTGTATAACACTGGTTTATGGTATGATAAAGTCGTCGGCTGTGGGATTAATCCGGTATTTGCACTCAGCATTTTCACCTTTATACTCCGGGAGCCATCTGTGGGAAACTATTAATAATTACATCATATACCTTTCCTCCTTGGAAAACCAATCTATGGGTGGGGTACCTTTCTTCCCCTCTCCTTTCTCCTTCAGTCCAGTTACAATGGTGTTTGAGAATTTTGAAAAATTTGAATACTCTTGGGATGTTGAGACCAGCACAGTCCTAGCCCTACTGCTAGGAATTAGCATGCTTCTGAATGTGGTTCTTGTTTAAGGTTAAACAACTATTTAAGAAAATCACCCAGAGATCTGCCCCAAGGCTGGATAATTATGAGTGGCAGGGTGTGTGGGGTAGTATGGGCAAGTACCTAGAAAAGTGGGCACCTCCAATGTTTTGGAAATTCACCCCTGAACAAGTGTAGAATCCAGAAGAACTAGTAAAATATTTGGAAAAGGTATGCTGTCACCCTGGCAACTCCAGAGAGATGCAAATTGCTGCGAAGTGCTGGGGCCTGGCCCATGCCTATCGAGCCCTGTTCGACACCACTCAGTACCCTCAAGGGGAAGAGAAGGTCTCTGGACCTAACAACAAAACGATGAGCACTGCGGTCACTGAAACCTCGGCAACGGGCACTGCGGTCCCTCCAGCCCCAGCGACAAGCACTGCTGCTACCCAAACCTTGGCGACAGACACTGTGGTTATCCAAAACCCAGCAACTGGTACTGCAACTGAACCAGTGGACCAACCCACACAAGTATCAGTTGCCCCCATACAGAAGAAGAAATATACAAAAAAATCAGTTCGCTTAGCGAAGGATGAAGGTGAACCAGGGTCATCACAAGAACAGGAGGAAGAGGCAGAACCAGAGGTAATCGCCCCATCCCTATCCCTGAGTGAGGTGTGGGATATGCGAAAAGATTTCGGCCACCATATAGGTGAGCATATTATCACCTGGCTGCTCCAATGCTGGGACAATGGGGCTAATAGCTTGGAATTAGAAGGTAGGGAAGCCAAGCAGCTGGGATCGCTTGCCAGGGAAGGTGGCATTGTCAAGGCAATTGGAAAAGGGACACAAGCCCTCAGCCTCTGGAGGCGACTCCTGTCAAGCGTGAAGGAAAGGTACCCCTTTAAGGAAGATGTTATATGTCAATCAAGCAAGTGGACCACCATGGAAAGAGGTATCCAATATCTGAGGGAATTAGCTGTGCTAGAGAAGATTCATTATGACCCAGACAACCCACAATTACCCAAAGATCCAGACGAAGTCCAATGCACACGACCCATGTGGCGGAAGTTTGTACGGAGCGCACCATCATCCTATGCCAACTCACTGGCAATAATGACCTGGAAAGACGAAGAGGCACCGACAGTGGATGAAGTGGCTCGCCAACTCCGTCAATACGAAGAAAATCTCTCCTCCTCCCTACAAGCCTGCATTTCGGCTGCGGAGAAGCTGTCTGTCCTAGTTTCAGCTGGGACAGAGTTAACTGTCTTCCTAGTAGTTGGTACGGTGCTATCTTTTGAGTTCAGTATGTGAAGAATATTGATAACGCTGATGTTTTCAGTTGTTGCTAAGTAATGTTTAGACTAAAGTCAAGGATTTTTCAGCTTCTCATGCCCAGCCAGCAAGAAAGCTGGAGGGGCACAAGAAGTTGGCACAGGACAGAGCCAGGGCACCTGACCCAAAGTGGCCAACAGGGTATTCCATACCATGTGATGTCCCATCAAGTATAGGAACTGGGAAGTGGGGGCGGGGAATCGCCGCTCGGGGACTAGATGGGTGTCGGTCGGCAGGTGGTGAGCAATTGCACTGCGCATCATTTGTACATTCCAATCCTTTCATTATTGCTGTTGTCATTTTATTAGTGTTATCATTATCATTATTAGTTTCTTCTTTTCTGTTCTATTAAACCGTTCTTATCTCAACCCACGGGTTTTACTTCTTTTCCCGATTTTCTCCCCCATCCCACTGGGTGGGGGGGAAGTGAGTGAGTGGCTGCATGGTGCTTCGTTGCTGGCTGGGGTTAAACCACGACACTGCCGCCGTTGCTACCACGGTGCTTGCGAAATCCATTCAGACTGCTCACACAGTAGCTAATGTATTAGAAAATGTTACAGCTGGAATGAATACCCAGGTACAAATTGATCAACAGTACTAGCAGAATTGGAAGCTTTAGAAGCAGTGGTAATTTAGCTTGGAGTGTATTGGGTTTGTGTGGCAAGGTTTTGGTAGCGGGAGGTTACAAGGGTGGCTTCTGTGGGGACTGCTGGAGGTTTTCCCCTGTGTTCGACGGAGCCAATGCCAGTCGGCTCTAAGACGGACCTGCCGCCAGCCAAAGCCGAGCCAATCAGTGATAGTGGCAGCGCCTCTGTGTATTAAAAAAAAAAATAAAAAAAGAGAGAGAAAAAAAGAAAACAGCTGGAGAGTGGGAAGAGAAAAGGGGTTGCGGCACACAGAAATGGCAGCTGAAGAGAAGAGTGAGAACATGTAAGAGAAACAACCCTGCAGACACCAAGGTCAGTGAAGAAGGAGGGAGAGGAGGTGCTCCAGGCGCCAGAGCAGAGATTCCCCTGAAGCCCGTGGTGAAGACCGTGGTGAGACGGGTTGTTCCCCTGCAGCCCATGGAGGTCCACGGTGGAGCAGATGTCCACCTGCAGCCCGGGGAGGACCCCACGCCAGAGCAGGTGGGTGCCTGAAGGAGGCTGTGACCCCGTGGGAAGCCCACGTTGGAGCAGGATCCTGGCAGGACCTGCAGATCTGTGGAGAGAGAAGCCCACGGAGCAGGTTTTCTGGCAGGACCTATGACCCCGTGGGGGACCCACGCTGGAGCGGTATGCTCCTAAAGGACTGCACGCCGTGGAAAGGACCCATGCTGGAGAATTCGTGGAGGACTGTCTCCCGTGGGAGAGATCCCACGCTGGAGCAGGGGAAGAGTGTGATGAGTGCTGCCCCTGAAGAGGATGAAGCGACAGAGATAACGTGTGATGAACTGGCCGCAAACCTCATTTCCCATCCCCCTGTCCAGCTGAGGAGAGAGGAGTGATAGAATAGCTATGGTGGGCACCTGGTGTCCAGCCAGGGTCAACCCATCACATAGAGATAAAGTGCATTACAAAATAGAATGAAACTACATTGCGATTGGGAATTTCGAAAACAAGGGCTGTATGTAAGTACTTTACAAGGGAATGAAAGTGTATGAGATTGGGATTAGGTGAAGGCGCATTTACAAGGTGCATTTGCTACTAATATTGCAGGAGAGATCTAAGACCTTGCACAGATATTACAAGATCAAATGGGAAATATACAAAATTAGCAGAACAAAATGTTTTTCAAAGAATTGTCTAATAGTGTTAAATGATTAAATCCAAAAACATGGTTTGAAGGTTTAAATCTGTGTATCTGAATTTGTATTGCTATTGGAGGGTTATTAATCATTTGTGTGTTTGCAGCAATCAGAATCATTTGAGGAGCAGTACGAGGATTGCGTCAGTTCAAAGCTAGAGTCCTCGCTGCCTTCCTCGTGAATCTGATGTTCCTAAACAAAAAAGGGGGAGATGTGGGAGCAGCTCAGAACACCTGGCATTTGTTTTCAAGAGTGACCATTAGAATTTGTTGTGCTGCATGTTTGCCAAGCCTTGAAGAACTAGTTTTACAAGGTCAGGTTGGAGGATGGCCTTGTGTAGGCCTGGGAAGATGTGGCTGAAGACAGTCACGAATATGTCTATGGAATGTTTTTATCTTTAACTGTTCTGAGGACTGGCAAACATCCTAGCTGAGCCAGATATGCGCTCCTGTGTTAGTAACATATAAATATGCTGTAAGAGACAATAAAGAGTTCCTTTTTTCCCGTTTCTTAGGAACCATCTCGTTGTCATCCTGAGTGCCTCTTTCATCGCCGCAACCTAATCTAAATTGTATTCTGGTTATTTCTGGGACAGTGTAAGAGACTGAATTGTTATCTTGAACCATTTGCCTCAAAGATTGTTAGGTGTGAGGGACTGGGCTGTCATCTCAAGGAACTGTGAACTGCTTATCTCGAGCCCTTTTTCTCTAAGATGGCCTGTTTAAGCAGGACATTCCTCTGTCCATAAGGACGATTACCAGGCCATTGAGGCATCCAGGGGAGGAAACGGGCTGGAGCTGATCTGGTGTTGATCACGCGAAGGTCGTGTGATAGATGAAACCTGCAGCACGTGACATCATCGAAATATGCCCTATAAAAACCCGTAGAGACAAGCTGTGGCGGCCTTCTTCACCACCAAAGAATTGAAGATTGAGAACCGACGGGACGCCGCTGGATCCGTGGTAGTGACCGTCCCTGCAACTCCCACCACCGACTGCTTGCCTGAGGACCAACGGGATGCCGCTGGATCCGTGGTGGTGACTATCCTAGCAATCCTATCCTGACTGCTTGCTTAATTTCTACCTTTTCTTCCATTCTATCCTATCGCCACCATTTTCCACTTTTGATACTTTGGATAATAAAAGCTCTTTTGACTATATGGCATTTGACCTCGTTTGTGTCTTAATCTCACTCTTGGGATCATATCGAAACCTCCCCCGACATTGGATCGGGACAGACAGCTATTACTATATCTTGTAGGTACTCTTTCAAGCTACCACTCTACATGGTAGTGCCCTATTTCACAGGTACAACCAGAATCCTTAATTTATCATAGAATCATAGAATGGTTTGGGTTGGAAGGGACCTTAAAGATCATCTAGTTCCAGCCCCCCTGCCATGGGCAGGGACACCTTCCACTAGACCAGGTTGCTCAACGCCCCATCCAACCTGGCCTTGAACACTTCCAGGGAGGGGGCATCTACAACCTCTGTGGACAACCTGTTCCAGTGTCCCACCACCCTCATAGTGAAGAATTTCTTCCTTATATCTAATCTAATCTACCCTCTTTCAGTTTAAAGCCATTACCCCTCGTCCTATCACTACATTCCCTGATAAAGAGTTTCCCCACAGCTTTCCTGTAGGCCCCCTTTAGGTACTGAAAGGCTGCAATAAGGTATCCCCAGAGCCTTCTCTTCTCCAGGCTGAACAACCCCAACTCTCTCAGCCTTTCCTCATAGGAGAGGTGTTCCAGCCCTCTGATCATTTTTGTGGCCCTCCTCTGGACTCGCTCCAACAAGTCCATGTCTTTCTTATACCGAGGACACCAGAGCTGGATGCAGTACTCCAGGCGGGGTCTCACCAGAGCAGAGTAGAAGGGCAAAATTACTTCCCTCAACCTGCTGGCCACACTTCTTTTGATGCAGCCCAGGATACAGTTGGCTTTCTGGGCTGCAAGTGCACTTTGCTAGTTCATGTCCAATTTTTCATCCACCAGTATCCCCAAGTCCTTCTCTGCAGGGCTGCTCTCAATCAATTCAGCAGCCAGTCTGTACTGATACTGGGGGTTGCCCTGACCCAGGTGCAGGACCTTGCACTTGGCCTTGTTGAACTTCATGAGGTTCCCATGGTCCCACTCCTCAAGTCTGTCAAGGTCCTTCTGGATGGCATCCCTTCCCTCTAGTTTATCAACTGGACCACTCAGCTTGGTGTCATCCACAAACTTGGTGAGGGTGCACTCAGTCCCACTATCTATGTCATTAATGAAGATATTGAACAGTGCTGATCCCAATATGGACCCCTGAGGGACACCACTTGTTACTGATCTCCATTTGGACAGAGCCATTTACTGCAACTCTTTGGATCCCTGTCGCGTCCCAAAGTTGGAGCGACTCAGGTTCGTGGATTTCCTTTGTCAGAATTAAGGTGAAACGACACCAGGGGAGTTCAAACAACAATCAACATTTATTCAACCTACCTAACTTTGTCCAAGTACACATGAACTTATCAATATGAACCTTGCAACATGTCATTAAGCCGCTGTTTGAGAAGAGAAGTATAGAAAAATGAAATGGAAAAAGGAACATGAAACTGTGTCGGGAGAGCCCTCCCGTTGAGTCACGAGGTTCAGAGCAGACCCCCCTTGCTTTCTGGACTCCTTCTCAAAGAGGAGCTCAGGGGCGGCTAGATCCACTCCTAGTCTCAGACTTGGTCAACAGTTTATGTTTAAAAGGATGAGGTGTAGGGACTGTGGAAAAGAGAGGGGGAAAAGAGGGAGAGAGAGAATGAGAGAAAGAAAGAAAGAAAGAGAGAAGAGAAGGGTTTCACCAGTCCTGGGTCGAGCATTGGTTCAGCCAGCGTAGAGATCCAGTTCCGGAGGGCGCACACTGAGGACTCGTTCTCTCTTCTTTTATAGTGTGTTAGTTGATGATCTCAACATGCGCAGTTCCCACACCTGGGGTTCACTGGAATCGGTCAGTGAGCTTTGGGGGGGGGGTTCATTGTGGAGTTGCGTCTCTTTTCCTGCTGGCATGACCGCTTAAGATAGAAGCGCAGTCCCAACTTCCGTGGGGCCTTCTTCCTCCAGGAAGGCATAAATTGTGTTCCTTCTCCCGGTCACTTAAGATAAGGAATTGGGGCTTTGGAGAAGTGCGTTCCCACCCTCCGTGGGGCCCTCTCCTCTGGCCACATTGTCCTGTTCACAAAACTCCAGCATTTTTACAGAGGCTGTTTTCTCCAGCAAAGCTCTTTAATGGATGTTTGAGACATCGAATTTGTCAGACCGTCACACCACCCCGTGGCTCAAACAGTCGCTGGACTTGGATTCTCCTTCATATCATCTTCGTCTGTGGTGATTTTAATATAGCGGGCAGTAGGAGAAGGGAGACAGCTGAGGATAGTAAGCGGCTAATCATACCTCTTACTATGGCAAGGCCTGCTATTAAACATATAAATCTAATTAATATAAGTCCAATATTTACAAGCCATTTTCCCCATCCCGTCAGTCCCAAGGATCCTAAAATGGAATGTAGCCATGAGTTTGGATTCCAGCCATCAAACCAGTCAGCTGGTTGCATTGTGTGGAAGAGTTCTCTCGTCTGGTTGGCAATTTCCTTCATCTTTGCCCGGGCTTCTTCAATGGAGGTCGGGGCATTATGAATGGTAATACAACATTCGGATTCAGTCAAGTTCAACATACCACACACACCTTGTTTTTTTAACAATAACATATCTAAGGCTAAACGATTCTGTAATGTCATTTTTGATACCTGTTGCACTTGGAGATTTAGTTCCCCAAAGGCATATCGAGTCCAATTACTTAATACATGTACTTGCCAAGTTAGGTTTTCTAGCACCCATTGGTGCCGAATGATATACCCAGATGGTGCAAAGAATGCTTCTAGCTCTAACGATACCGTCTGTCCCCAGGTATAATAATTGGGTTTTAGAATGCTTTGAATCCACTTCTGGGTGCTACTTGGGTCATCAAGTTCTCATTTTTTCCTTTGAATAGGTGGTGTGGTATATTCAAAGATTCGCCTGGGACACATAGTAGGAATTCCCAAACCACACCGCAATCCAGCCTGTTTGATAACATTCAAGTGCGAGTACATTTTCCCATCTGAGCACCCCCAGATGGTCCCCTCAGGGGCGGCATACAAAGTGTTTTGACAAGTAGCTGCGTCTCCCCAAGGTATTTGATTATCCTCCCCCACCTTATGTCTTGGGAAGTGGTTAATGGGAATTCCACATTTTAGCCAGATATTAACATTATTGGTGATCTGATTACATTGGTTATCCTGGTTTCGGTATCCAAAATTAGGATATCCCCAACAGGTGCACATATCTCAAATTAAGGTTCTAACTTCCAAACTGATCCACATTTCGATGGGATTGCCAGTGCCTGTGGTACAATCTATAATGTGGGTACAGTTTAACAAATGGGCATCATTGGGGTTGGGTGTGCCCACAAATTCTTTCTTTAATAAGTGAAGAGGTTGGGTTTTTAACGTGTTTCACTGACCATCCCCAAGCAGTGTGGGCGCTATTCATTGAAGGATGTTGTCCCTTCCTGTCAGGTATGTGGACACACCAAGCTGAATCCCATCTTACATTATATTGTAATTCAAAAGGGGTAATTTCTGGGGAAGCAGGCCAAAAGGGCACTAGATGACAAGATACATTGTGATAGGAAGGGCAGCCTGTTATTCTCCACCAGGATGGAGAAGGTGGGAATCATCTGGAATAGGCTTCCTTGAATCCTGGAGGACACGGCAGGCTATGACTAATACCAATTTCACGACTGACCTCCAATCTCCATCGCTTACAAGTTTTGTTTATTAAGTCAGGCCACCCAGTGTCCCGACGGATCTCATAGAAGGCTGCTTCATCTCGCCACCATCTGCCAGAGGAGATATAATCACTTCGATATTGATACTCAAACAGAGCATCTACTAACCCTATAATGCCATTGCTCATATTATGTTTTCCAATATTGAGCTTCATGGGTATCAAACCGAATCTAATCCCCTGCTCGGCAGAAGCAGGAATCTGAATGCAGATCCCCTGATCCGTTCTATTCCAGACATGTATGAATCCTTGTATCACTTCCCAAGCTAAATTGGAGGTCCCTTCTCCTTGTCCAGATGCACCAAAGGTAAGAAAGGCAAGGAGGAAGGAGTTCCAAACCATCTTTCCCTGTTATATCATAAGAATATCACAACCAAAATCAAACAAACAATACAGGTAATGGCCCACTCATCAACTGAAAACATAAGTCCTGCCGTGGGCTTCTGATAACCTGCAAAATATATACAAAAATAAACAATGATTAGAGGGATGGGATTGGAGGAGATGTCAAGCAGTGCTGCTAGTGGTTGGGATCCATCCGAGAGGCTGAGGTGCACTCTCCAAGGCGCTCATGCAGCTTCTGTAAAACAACCTCATAGAGGCCATGTGTAGGATGTGTTACTTATTATAGATGCATACAAACTAGCCTTAAACTTCAAGCTCTCTTGACTGGAATTGCTCTGATTAAAGCATCCGTAGATCAGCGGAATGTGCTCATTGTGTGTAAAAAGGCTAATAAGTTTATAGCAACCTCTTGCTCTTACGTGGCGTAGGTGCTGCTGCAAGAACTCCAACGCGGTCTGCTGCCAAGCTCCCTATGTCCTCCCCCCAACTCAGGAATCCTGAGAAGTCAACACAGCATCACTAGTCAGAGTAACAAAAACATAAGCAAGCAATCAAGCAGCTATGGTTTTAGTACTATAACAGAGGGTTAGGTTTATATTGTGCATCTTAACTGATATGCTTGTTAGAATCCAGATAGTGGGATACAGAAAAAACATATTCTTATCAGCCATTTAACATCGGAATAACTTTAATTCAGAACATGAAGGTCCACTTAGAAAGATGGGACAATCCATCGGGTATTGATACGATGCTCTTTCCCATGGGCGTCTGTGGCCACCCAGGAATAGAGGTTAAGAGGCATCTTTAGGGTTAGGGGCACTTGCCCCACAGTGGGCAGTTCCACTAATACTGGTTGTCCAGCATAGTGGTGCAAGCGTACAGGGTCTTTGCCGCCTTTCATCCCTGGAATGATAGAAGGAAGTGTGGGACAGAACGCTAGGAGTCGGGGGCAGCCATTTGCCCCCCACCGGCTGTTGATTCGGTATACTGCTTCTGGTACTCGCGAGGCCCACCCTGGGTCATGGGGCCTCAGAGGTCGTTTTGGAAGTCCGTTCGTTCGCTCCACAATACCATTAGCTTGAGGGTAGTAAGGGGTGTGAAAAACCCACTGGATTTCCTCACCCTTAGCCCATTCTTGCACCACTCCAGCAGTGAAATGGCTCCCATTATCAGATTGAATTGATTGAGGCTTGGGTAAGCAGCTAAACCATACTTTAAGACTTTTCACTGTATTTTCTCCTGTTGCTCTGGCTACAGCTTCAGCTTGCGTTAGTCCTGATACTACCTCAACTCCTACTAACACACATTGTTTTCCCTCTGATACCCGAAAGGGGCCAATATAGTCAATTTGCCACGTTTGCCATAAACCTTTGTTTGTCCTTAAATGTAGGGGTTGCTCTTTTAAAGGGTTATATTTTTCCAAACGAACTCGACGTTGACCACATGCAGAAATAACAGTGTTACATAATTCTCGTGTAACGGCCCATCCTCTACTAATAGCCTCTTTGTATAGGTCTTTACTCCCTGAATGGCCACCCTTCACGTGCAGCCACTCCAGAAGGTGTTCCCATTTCTCTGCTTCACCATCGATGGCAAGACTGGCTAGATGCGTTAAGGAATCTACTTGGTTATTTAGGAGGTGAGCCGGGTTATCTCCTGCCTGGTGTGCAGCAACCCAGCCTACCAAGAAAGATCTCTGCTTGGCGATATTCAGTATTTCTTCCCATTTGTCTCGTTGCCACACTGGCACTTGGTTTACTTCCCATTGGTTTTGTTCCCAAAACGGTAACCATTCAGTGCATCCTTTAAACACTGCATAGGAGTCAGTATAAATGTGTACTGGTTCTGTTGTCTCAGCTTCCTTAACGACTACGCTCCACACAGCAACTAACTCCCCTACTTGGGCGCTACCCTCTGCCTCAGTTATCACATGCTCCCCTGAATCAATATGTAATGCTACTGCTCGATACTTCCACACCTTTCCTTCCCTTTTTGCGGAAGCATCAGTGAACCACATGTTTGTTAAATGGGGTTTGAAATCAGGAGCCACTTTGATGTGCGATGGAGGGGGTTCTGTATCTGGGTGATCAGAAGGGGGATCCTGTATTTGGAGCATTTTGGGTGTTCCCTCCTCTATCTGTCTAGTGTGACAGTAGTGGTCTAACTGGGCATACCACTTCCTTACTGTTGAGCTACTCCTACAGGGGGAGGAGTTCCAGCCAATATTGGTTTCAGGATCTTAAAGGGCCCTCGTAAGATGATGGGCTGCTGCCGTATAATTCTCTCGGCTTCCTGTAAGGCTAGGTTAACCACAAAGAGTCCTTTCTCCCAAACTGAATACCGTTTTTCAGCATCCTTAAAGCTACGCGAGAAAAACCCTGTAGGACCTTCAGGTCCACGCTGCCACATATGTATAGATAACCCATGAATTGCAAAACCCCATTCTATGTGGAGTGGGTCTGTTGGATGTATCGGCCCTAGGGCCTGGTAAATCCCTGCTTCAAAAATTAATAATTTCAGAGCCTCTTCATGGACAGGTGTCCAGTCCCAAGCAGTTCTTTTATGGGTTAAATCATATAAAGGGCGAGCTATGATAGAAAAGTCGGGGATGTGTTTTCTCCAGAACACTAGCAAGCCTAGGGCATGCTGCAATTCTTTCTTATTTTCAGGCATTTTTACTTGTTCGAGGGTGGACAAGGTTTCGGGAGGTATACACACAGTCCCTCCTTTCCACCAGATACCTAAAAATTTTACTTCAGGTGATGGGAGTTGCACCTTTTTGGCAGGAATTTGGAGCCCTAAATTCTCTAAGTGGCTAACGATTTCTCTCTGGGTTTGCCCCACCGCAGTGGTGTCTGGTCCTCCAATTAGCACATCATCAATATATTGATATACTTTTACTCCATTTTTAGGAGTGATCTGATTTAGTTCCTGGGCCAATGCATAGTGAGCAATGGTTGGTGAGTGGCAATAGCCTTGGGGAAGCCGTGTAAATGTGTATTGTACCCCTTCCCAGGTAAAGGCAAAGCGGTCCCTATCTGCTTCTTGCAAGGGAACCATAAAGAACATGTCTTTCACATCAATGGTTGCTAAAATCTGGTGACCCTGTTCTTGTATGGTTGCAATTAATTCTGTTATATTGGGAACTGCAGCTGTTAACGGGCCAGTATTGGCGTTCAAGTATCGATAGTCAACTGTCAATCGCCACTTCCCATTTGGCTTGTGGACCGGCCATACTGGAGAATTATAGGGTCAGTGCGTAGGAATAACTATTCCCTGTTCCTGTAACTCAGTTATTACTGAAGTGATCCCTTCCCTTGCTCCCAAAGGCAAAGCGTAAGGTTTGACATTAACTATTTTTGAAGGGGGGAGAGTTGGTGCTGACTGCAAAAGCCTCATAGAGATTGCGGGACACCCGAATTTCCATTCTCTTCCCTTAGAGTCTACCCACGACCAGCCCTTTAAGAGGTCGAGTCCTAGAATATTGGTGGGTAGAGGACCTAGTATCATAGTAACCTCAACGGGCGACAAATCCCCTGGCGGCCAGCATTTAACTTTAGCTGTCGGCTGCGGTTGGGAGCTTCCGAAAATGTCTGTGACCCATATCTGCTTCTTATCTGCAATTATTCCATTGCGGTTAGCAACATCCGCCCAGAGTGCTGACATCTAAGCACTCGTATCAACTAAAAAAGTTACTGGGGTCTTAAAGGGACCGAGGGGAAAAGTAATCAACAGGTCTCCTGTCTTATTTTCAGTGAGCCTCCTTAAATAAACCCACTGGCTGTCCCCCGGCTCACTTACTGGGGACAGCCTGCCTAGTTTCCCATCCTGCAGACAGTCATACCTTCCTCTGGGGCAGTAGTCGTTTGGGGAGTGGGAGTTGCCAGCAACTGTGGATTCGCCCCCTTATTGCCCCAAGCATCTAACTCAGTATGGGGAGGCTCCTTGTTCTTGTTTTCCACCCTAGGACCAACTTTTCTAGGACAGAGGTGGGCATGCCATCCATCACATCCCGGGGAATTCCCTTTTCTATCCCTTCTGCCCACAACAAGTTCCGCTGACCCCCATACAGCTTTTTGGTGTTTGCAGTCTTAGATGGGGGAGGTCGGCCAGGTCCTTCTATTCGGCAGATAGCAGGCTTAGCCCTGCTTTCTTCCCTTGTGAGATCCATTCTCCGGCCATAGTTAATCAATTCCTGTGCTACTTCTCCCCAGTTCAGGGCCCCTCCTGCATTCCACCTGCCTCCTCTAGGTGCTATCGCATTGCGTAATCTATCCTGCAGCTGGACAGCATATAATTTCAAAGAATCTGGTAAACCTCGGATTAGAGGAGTCATTCTATCGGGATTGGCATTTAACAACATCAGAGAGGGCTGTTGTGGCACTAATCGCCTATCATGCATTAACTGGAGACAAGCAGTTTTCTGTAAGCTCTCGGTTAACTGATTTATAGAAGGGGTGTCAATCCATGTTAGTTCTCCTAGTTCCATTTGGTCTATTCCCCCTGCCCAGTAAGCTGCCCGCTGCGTCAGAGACCATGGTTCCCTAGGATCATCGGTAGTTAGGAACACTCCAGGCCCCCAATATCCTTGGGCTTCATCTTCTGACAATAAAATCCGGTCGCCACCGGTTAATGACACCCTCCACACATATTCTGTTTCGGTCTCCTTTGCTAGTCGGATATACTTTTCCTGAATTTTAGATAATTCAGTGGCGGAATATGGTATCGTCTTAATGGTCATGTGTGGTGCTCCACCATTTTGGCCATTGTCTACGGTTTCTGTCTTAATTAATGGCCTCATTGCTATCCCTTCATCCTCAGGGTAAAAAATTTTTCTGTTACATTCTAACTCTTGATTTGGGTATAAAGATTTTTGCTGTTTCACCTGAACTACCTCTAGACCTTCCAGGTCTAAGTCCGGGTCAGATCATTCATCAGCCTCGGCTCGCAGAATTCTTTCCTGATCTATTGCATCAGACAAGGCGGCATGAAGCCACTGCGTTGTATTACGCTCAGCAGTTAGCTGATCTTGCAGGACTTTAACTAAATCCTGCAGGGACTGAATCTTCTCCTTATCTGCCTGCTCAGCTCTCATTGTTTCCTGTCTGTCTTCCTGAGCTGCTACGAGTGCAGCCCCTAACACTGCACACACTACAGCCTTCCCTTTCCCCAGGCAAAACCTGCCTTCTTTTGCTAGCTTCTCAATTCTTCCTACGATGGCTTTTGGGTCGTGCCAGCGGTCTTGTGCCCAGGCTACCCCTTGTGGGGAAGGGTGGGCTTTATAGGCAGTTAGCTTCTCTAAAACAGGGGAACAGTCAGACACAGATATTTCCCGGGTCACCATGCCTGCCACTGCTCGGATCCCTCCCGACTTATTGTTGAGAGATCCTTCCCAGATCCTCCCCGCCCGTTCTCTGGGTGGAGGTCCGGTATCCCATTAGAATCTCCCTTCCAACAAGGGAAATCCTGTCTGTGACGCCAATTAAGATGTCGCGTCCCAAAGTTGGAGCGACTCAGGTTCATGGATTTCCTTTGTCAGAATTAAGGTGAAACGACACCAGGGGAGTTCAAACAACAATCAACATACATATATTCAACCTAGCTAACCTTGCCCAAGTACAAGTGAACTTATCAATATGGACCTTGCATCATGTCATTAAGCCGCTGTTTGAAAAGAGAAGGGAGGTGTAGAAAAAGAAATGGAAAAAGGAACATAAAAATGTATCAGAAGGAGAGTCCTCCCGTTGAGTCATGAGGTTCAGAGCAGACCCCCTTGCTTTCTGGACTCCTTCTCAGAGAGGAGCCCAGGGGCGGCTAGATCCACTCCTAGTCTCAGACTTGGTCAACGGTTTATGTTTAAAAGGATGAGGTGTAGGGACTGTGGAAAAGAGAGGGGGAAAAGAGGGAGAGAGAGAAAAAAAGAAAGAGAAAGAAAGAAAGGAAGGAAGAAAGAAGAAAAGGGTTTCACCAGTCCTGGGTCCAGCGTTGGTCCAGCCAGCGTAGAGATCCAGTTCCGGAGGGTGCGTGCTGAGAACTCATTCTCCCTTCTTTTATAGTGTGTTAGTTGATAGTCTCGTCATGTGCAGTTCATGTTCCCGGGGTTCTCTGGAATCGGTCGGTGAGCTTTGGGGGGGGTTCATTGTGGAGTTGCCTCTCTTTTCCTGCTGGCATGACCGCTTAAGATAGAAGCACAGTCCCATCCTCCGTGGGACCCTGTGAGAGACTGAAAGAGTTAATGTCTCAAACATTGTGGTGGGGTAAGTTGTGCTTAAAGACAAACCCTGCACAGCAAGGAACCGAGGTGAAAAGCCCATCAGCTCAGACATCAGCAACAGGAGGGGGAGGGCATGCTGGAGGGTGGGCAGCTCCCTGTTCTGATAAGCTGTTCTGATACAAACATCAAACAATGGCAGTGTCTGCAGGGAAGGAGAAGTTACTCCACAAATGACCCCCAAGCCCAAAGGCTCACAAATTGCTCATTAGCCTGACGAGTTCGGGTGCCTGCCCGAAGGAGGGGGAAGGATGATAAAAGGACACAAAGTGAAGCCCCAGGTGCGCAAGCCCACCGGGACTGGACCCCTCAGCTGACTGGACACCTCGGCTGACTGGATCCCTTGGCTGACTGAACCAACGCTGGACCCAGGACCGGCGAAATCTTTCTCTCTTCCTTTTTCTCTCTCTGTCTTCTTCTCTCTTTCCTTTTCCCTTTCCACAATTCCTACACCTCATCTGTTTCAAGACATAAACCGTTGACCAAGTCTGAGACTAAGAGTGGATCCAGCCGCCCCTGGGCCCTTCTCTGAGGAGGAGTCTAGAAAGCAAGGGGGTCTGCTCTGAACCTCGTGACTCAACGGGAGGGATCTCCTTATTCCCTGAATTGATGTATATGGTTGCCCTGGGTTACACAGTTTACAGAAGTAGTCTTATGGCAATTCCTGTTGTGAGAAACCCTGCTACCTACTACCATGCTTCCCCAGTTCAGTTTGCTTCTGTCATGAATAAAATCTTTAACTGATCGTTTGGTGTCCTTTCACCTTAATCTAGCCCGAGGGAATTTCAAATTAAACAGGACTCCCTGGTCTGTCCAGTCTGGGTCGTGACAGGCCCCCTCCTCCAGGCGCATACGCTGTGCTCCTTCTCCTGGTCACTTAAGATAAGGAATTGCGGCTTTGGAGAAGTGCGGTCCCACCATCTGTGGGGCCCTCTCCTCCAGCCACATTGTCCTGTTCAGAAAACTCCAGCGTTTTTACAGAGGCTGTCTTCTCCACCAAAGTTCTTTAATGAATGTTTGAGACATTGACTATAATTTGTCAGACCGTCACACAGCCTGCCTCACCATGGTCTTCACCAGAGGCTGCAGCGCCTGGAGCGCCTCCTCCCCCTCCTTCTTCACTGACCTTGGTGTCTGCAGGGTTGTTTCTCTCACATATTCTCACTCCTCTCCTCCTTCTCACTCCTCTCCTCCGGCTGGCATTGGCAGCAGATTTTTTTTCCCCTTCTTAAATATGTTATCACAGAGGCGCTACCACTGTCGCTGATTGGCTTGGCCTTGGCCAGTGGTGGGTCCATCTTGGAGCCGGCTGGCATTGGCTCTGTCAGACATAGGGGAAGCTTCTGGCATCTTCTCACAGAAGCCACCCCTGTAGCAGCCCTCCCCCCGCTACCAAAACCTTGCCATGCAAATGCAATACAGCATCTTTCACTTGAACATATTACAACGCCATGACTCTCTATTTGGGCAGCCAGTTAGTCTAATACCAATTGGTTTACAGAAAGTACATGTTTAGTCTTTAAAAAGGCTGCCAATTTTATGCATCCAAAACTAGACTAGGATCTACAGCATGTTCTCTTAAGGGAGTGCCTTTTTAAGCTCTACATGCTATATAATTACCATAGAAGTTTCTTAGGGTTATGAAGTCAAACAACTTGTTCTTGTGTAAACCCTCAGACTAGTTAAAGTAACCGGCCCCAGGTTTAGCCACTCTACTTCCCCACCTTGTGCAGGGATGGTGAGACATTCTGAAAAGAAAATAAACTCTTTTTAGAAATGTCTGGCTGTGAAGGGCCTGCTTTGAATAAAGGGTAGCGTTGTTGACATAGTGTCGTTGCAAGAAACAAAACCGCAGGAAGCAGATGATAGAATTAGAACAGTTAAATGACATGGAATTAAGTTTTAGAGTAGTTTGTAATGTCCTCTGGATTTGAACATTACAGCATGTGGGAAAATAATGGAAGATTGGCGAGGAAGATTGTAAACACGCTCAAGTGACTTGCAGCTGGTGTGTAGAAAAATACATATATCATTCTAACTGTTGTTTATCCTTGAGCATTTGACAAGTAGAACATCTGCGTTTAGATAACATAGGCCTGTGATAGACTTAGAGGCACCCTATCAAACATGCTTGAGATTCCTGCCCTGCTGTGGGAAAGATCAAAGCACAGTGGAAAACTACACCTGTGTGAATCCCTAAGAAACAGGCGAAAACAGCAGGTTTGGCGATCGTCTAGCATGGACTGAGTTCTGCAGTGCCTGCATCCCCGCTTGTGTGCCTCTACCTGAGTGCTGCTTCAGGGATCCCCCAGTTGGCAAGGTAACAAGAATAAATTTACTCTTTGCATTTAATCCGTGGTTTTGTGGTTGTTCCTGTGTCCTGCCTGTGCTGACCCACACATTTGTCATAGTCAGCAGGATCCAGGAACAGCCATGCCATGGCCGGCAAAAAGTTCAGGGACTGGGGAGGCCATGATGTTGACTCCCCCCCGTATTCCGGGATGGCCCAGTACTGAACGTTGGACCCCCATGGCCACTCTCTTGGCTACATGGGCTCCACTGGAAGCATGGCCTGAAATAGGTGATGGGGTGGTGGTTACCCCCCAGACAATTGAAACAGATATGCACGGGTTGCCATGGAAAGTGGCATCGGAGTCTTCTCGCAAGTTAGCAGGGAGATTGGGATGGTTATTAGTTACCAGTCTTAGAGCTCTTGACCGTGAAGTTGTTGCATTACGGAGTAAAATGAGAGTTGGAAAGGGAAGTTGGGACTTTACGAGATGCAAAGGCAATCACGCAAGAAGTGATTACTACTCAAGCAGAGTGGTGCCATGGGCTGCAAGGTATTGTAGAGCAGTTGGTAGAGCGTATTGCTAATAAACAAAGGGACAGATAAGGAAAAAGTAAGGTTTTGATTTCCCAAGTTCATGCTCTCACCACAAAACCTTCGTGGGATCCCAAGGAATGGGATGAAAACATCTAGAGTCCTCAGACTGACGTTGAATTTGAGTCAGATTGAGAAGGCAGGGAGGTGGTAGAAGCATGACCCCTCATACAAATGAGGGGGCAGCAGGAACAAGCGGATGGGGGAGTACAGATCACGCATACTTACACTCCGAAAGAGTTAAAGGAATTTTTAGAGATCTATCAGCAAAAGAGTGGGGAAGGCATACTGGCATGGATTTTGAGAGCTTGGGATAGTGGAGCTGCATCTATCCATTTTTTAATGGGTGAAAAAGATTTATTAAGCCCTATAGCCAGTGATGATCAGATACAACGAGGATATGCTCAGTTGCAAAATATCAGAGGTCCTGATGAGCAAGATATTATTGCACCTATGCTATATCAATGGTTGTGTGCAGCAGTTTTAACAGCATATGCTGAACTTGTCGAATTAGTGTTGTCCCTCGGAAATTGATGTACAATGGAAGAAGGTATTAATTTAGTGTGGCAAATGGGGATGGCTCATGCATTGATCACGGGATCCAATCCGGACAGGGTAGCAGTATCAAGAAGTATCAAAATGCAGCTTTTAAGAGGAGCGCCTGCCTCACTAAAACCCTTGATTATACCAGCAGTCACGAATGCTACTGGTAATGTAGGCACCCTAGCAAATACCTGGAGGGAAATTGGGGCTGTAACTTTGGGACCATCTGTGCGGGCGGTGAATAAAGGAAAGCTGGCAAAACTGAAAGGCATTACATCACAGGTGATGAGGAAACAAATGTGGAATGATCTTGTACAAGCTGGTGTCCCATGATCAGAAATAAATGGGATTACAACATCAGAAATGTTTCGCCGATGGCAAAAGTTAGCATTTACGCAAAATAGCCAACTGCCCCTGGCCCAGCCGCCAACTCCGTGCCCACCCTCCACTCTGCCTGCCACCTCAAGGCAAGGCACTACCTGGCAAATGCCAAAACAGCAGAAATGAAGGTTTGGCAGGTCCCCCAAAATTGCCGCTACTGTAGCCTCTTACTGTGAGGGGGACCGACGCCCCTATGTTCCTTTAACTATAGAGTGGCAGTCTGGGGGGATTTTACATGTATTAGCTCTGGTGGATACTGGAGCTGAAGCTACTGTATTACATAGTAATAATAATAAAGAAGCCACATCACAGATCTGTGGACTGGGGGGAAATCTGACTCCTCCCCTCAGAGCTAAGGTTACCTTAACAATAGGAAATGCCACTCCATTTACTGCGATGGTGTTAATTGCCCCAATTAAAGAATATATCTTGGGTATTGATGTGTTGGCAGGATGAACAGTTGAAACTTTAAATGGTTGCTTCTGTTTTGGGACTTCGCAAGCAGGATTCGCTATTCGATCTATAACTGTCTTGTGTGGATTCTCAAAGTGGGATGCTGTTGTGCTGTCCGTGCCTACCAAGGTGGTAACTGTAAAACACTATCGTATTCCGGGGGGGGGGGAGGAAATTACTCAAACCATTCAGGCACTTCAGCAAGTTGGAATAGTTAAGGAAACCATGACTGCTTTTAATAATCCTATTTGGCCTATTTGGCCTGTTCAAAAAACAGATGGCACTTGGAGAATGACTGTAGATTACAGAGAATTGAATAAAGTCACCCCCCCACTTGCAGTTACAGTACCAGACATGGTTACTCTTATAGAAAAAAATTAGCAAAAATTTACAACCCTGGAAGGTGGTGATAGATCTTGCTAATGCTTTCTTTTTGATAACCATTGCTTCAGAAAGCCAAGAACAGTTTACCTTTACCTGGCAACAAAAGCAATATACTTTCCAAGTATTGCTTCAGGGATACAAGCACAGTCCCTCCATTTGATACCAAATGATAGCAGCTGATATAGCACTATGGTCAGGTACCATTACTGTTTACCATTATATTGATGATCTATTGATTATGTCAGTCACAACAAGAAATTGAAGCAGCTGCTGAATCACTGAAAGCACATTTACAGGACCGAGGCTGGGCAATTAGTCCAAAGAAAATACAGGGCCCTAGTACTACTGTACAGTTTTTGTGAATAGTTTGGCATGGACAGATGAGAGAAATACCAAATAAGGTACAGCAAACAGTCCAGCGATTTCCTGTACGAACCACAGTAAAACAGTTACAAACCTTTTTGGGACTTTTAGGGTACTGGAGAACGTTTATCCCACATCTGGTGGTATTAATGCACCCTCTGCAGAAATGAACTAGGAAGAAGGTTCTTTGGCAGTGGACCAAGCAACAAGAAGAATCCTTTGATGCCTGCAAAGATGCTTTGATTGAGCATGCGCAATTATACACTCCTAGGCGAGGATATCCTTTTGAATTAGAAATAATGATTCTAGATGATATAGTCTCATGGGGATTGTGGCAGATGACTGGGCCAAAAAATCAGAAAGAACCTGTAGGATTTTGGTCCAAGGCATTACAAGGCTCCGCTGTACATTATACCGTGATGGAAAAACAAATTTTAGCTGTAGTTTGGGCACTACAAGAAACTGAAAGAATCACAGGCCAAGATAGCATGACTGTACACACACCCATACCTATTCATGGGTGGATTACTGATGATTCTGTTAGGGCCCATGCAGGGGTAGCTCAGGCAGCCACACATTGGAAATGGAAACATTATTTACAGCAATGATTTCTACCAGGAAAACCACGTCACCACTCCACACGCCACTCTTCTAGGAACTGTATCATTTAATCATATGTCCACACTGGGGGAAACTCTTCCCCTTGGAGATATCCCTACATCTCCTGTGGAGGAGGCTCCCCTTTATGACGAGTTAATAGAAGAGCACAAAAAAGATACCTGGTTTACCGATGGAAGTGCAACATACATGGCAACTGGACAAAGACAATGGAGAGCAGTTGCATATGCTCCACTACCAGGAATTATATTATGGCAAACAGGTTTACAGGCATCTAGTCAGTGGGCTGAATTGGTTGCAGCATCTCTTGCTATCCTGGAAGGGAAGGCACATTACTTATACGCTGACAGTTGGGTTGCATACAGAAGTCTCACAATGTGATTACCCCACTGGGCCCAAGAGGATTGGCATGTACAAAAATACCCTATATGGGGAGGGGCAGATATATAGCAACAAATTTGGCAATATGTACAAAGGTATCCTTTAAAAGTAAGGCATGTCTCAGTTCATCAAAAAGATGATTCACTTGAGTCACAAAACAATAGGGAAGTAGATGATATGACCTCTGATGAAGTACATGCTTGTGGAATGATTGCTGGAGGTGACTTATTGATATGACACACACCCCCCTCAAAGGAAGGTGAACCTCCAGGGTGGAATGCAATGGACACGAAAAGAATCAGTTCCATGGTAGTTCCCTAAGCAACATAACCTGCAACTTTAGATGTTAGCAACACCAGGGGAGCTTGGTGTGCTGACTCTGAAAAGCAACACGGAGGGTGGAGCGGAGTGGAGATGCCATGGCCAGGCTCTGTGATTGCAGGGATAGGGAACTGGAATGATAGGAACTAGAATGGTTGGTCCCTGCATTGAATCCACTGAAGCAAGGAGGTAAAATAATGGGGGTTCTGTCGACCTAATGCCCTACTTCTCATTTATATCACACGTGCCCAGTTCTGGGGTACTGACATGCAACACCATGTCCTTTGGGTGAACTTTGCTCATTATAATATCATTATAATACCAAAACACACCTCCATCCCAAAAGCTACCCACCTCCAAGGTGCAACCACCCCCCCCACGGAGCATGCGCTCTGAATTTTCTCCAGCATATACCTTTAAAAGCAAAGTGAGAGAACTTTATACCAATCAAAGTAAAGGTATGTATGACTAGAGTCACTCAAGCTCCACCTAAAAGGAAAAAGAGGATAAAAAGACCCAAAAGGAGGAAGACTATTAGAGAAGATACCATCATAGACAAGTCAGGAGGACATCACTGACTTCTGGGATCAGTCGACGGGCTGAACCTCTCTTTCCCCCTATAGGGATACCTATTGGGTGAGATTCGAACACTTGGTTGTACCGAGTGCTTCCCCGGGAAACTTAGAATTCTTTAAGAGCTCTTTTCTTTCACAATTTTATGTGCTTGTAGTCGACTATTATTATTTGCACGTGCTTTGCAGACAGTGTATTTATCACTGACAATCCAAAAGAACCTGTACTGTTGCTTTAATAAACTGCGCTGCTCATTAATCTAGTCATGATAGTTCGTTAACGCAACCAAACTCCCTGAGTCTGGTAATTCTCATGCGTTGAACGCGGCTAAGCCAAGAGTGCAGTACACTATTAGTGCATCCGTAATCGTGATAGTTCAGCATATTGAATGCAACCAGACTTATAGTGCTGAATTGGACATTACTCAGAAACTAAACCTAGCCGCCCCCAGCCCCTCTGACATATGAGGATAAGCTGGAGCGCAAGGGGGTTTATTTTCTGCCAAACTTCCTTTACCCTTTAACGCAACAATGCTCAAGCTATAAATGTGCATATAGCTTGTGGACATCGATCAGCTTATACTGTGTGCGCATGGGATATTGCTCACAATCAAACCCCTCTGCCATTACATATTTATAAAACATGTGCACATAATTGTACTACTTGTACGCAGCTACATTTAAGGGCATTATATAGGCCATGGGGAAAACGGGGTCAGTGGCCCTTAAATACCTGGCAGGTCAATTACATGGGCCCCCTGCCCCTGTCGAAGGGGTGGCGATATGTATTCACTGCTGTGGATACAGTGTCAGGACTGTTTTTTGCTAAACCCACCAAGTATGCTAATCAACATAACACAACTGAAGCACTAGAACAACTCATTCATCAATACGGACCTCCTCACCAAATACAAAGTGACCAAGAAACACTTGGTGTTCCAAGTGGTATTCCACTTGGAGCCCTTGATTGGGCTCAAGGGCTAGGGATAGATTGGATATTCCACAATGCCTACCATCCCCAAGCTAATGGCTTGATTGAAAGAATGAATGGGATGTTGAAGGAACAATTAAAAAAGCTGGCTGAGATGGAGTTAATACTCCCCATAGCAGCCCTCATAGCACTGTGCTCTGTACTGGTAGCTAGAAAGGTGTTGATAACACACCAGTGTTTTGGCTACTGCTGAGCAGTGCTGGCACAGCATCAAGGCTGTCTCTCCAACATTTTTGCCCCCCCCTCAACGGCAGGCTGGGGCAGGGCGAGATCTCGGGAGGGGACATAACCAGGACAGCTGACCTAAACTAACCAAACAGATATTCCATACCATATGACATCAGCTCAGCTATAAAAGCTAAGTAAAGGGAGACGGAAGGGGGGCATTTTTGTCTTCCGGAGCAACCACTACGCGTACTGAAGCCCTGCTTCCCAGGAAGTGGCTAGACATCGCCTGCTGATGGGAAGCATTTGTTTTTCTTTGCTTTCGCGCGCGACCTTGGCTTTCACTTTATTAAACTGTCCTTATCTTGACCCACGAGCCTTTTGTTATATTTTCTCCCCCCTGTCCAGCTGAGAAGGGGGAGTGATAGAGCGGCTTTGGTGGGCACCTGGCATCCAGCCAGGGTCAACCCACTACACCAGTACTAAAACTTTACAACATTGGAGTTCACATCTTACTAAAGCAGTTTTTTTGTTAAACAGCCGGAATATTCATAATCAAACACCCTATGATCGTATTACAACACCTCCAGTACAAAACATGGTGAGGATTGAAATTCTTCCAGATGGTATTTCTCCCAAAATATTAACTACAGGGGAAATGGAATTGTTTACACTGACGGATTGCGTGGTGGGACCGCAACCTATTAGTCTAGGCGTGAAGGTTCATATAATAACCCCTGAGAATGACGCATGGTTCTGTACCCCAACTTCTCCTCTTATTTTACATCCTCTGTTGATATCAGATTCTCGAGTTCTTTTATTTCAGGTATCTTTGACAAATACCTGTGCCTTATCTAGAGGAGATAGCATTGGAATGGTGTTATTGGTGTCGCGAACCCAACATCAAATTGAAGTTCAGTCTGAAAAAGCACAAGCCATAGCTCTCCAATCTGTGTGGGCAATTACCCCACATCAGGTTATCAAACCCAGAGTGATATTAGCTGAAGGAGCTGGAGCAATGGCATATGTATTCTTGGAAGGAGACGACACTCCTGTTTTCCTCTCCTATCACAGGTTGGCTCATCGTGCTTTGCAGTCTTGTACTACAGGCACATGCCCTGGATATAATTCCATGAGATCAAAATGTAAATACTTAGATTTGGTTAGCCTGTACTTTAACTAACTCATCTGCCTTTTGTATTGAGAGAGGATTAACAGCTGCAGATCTTTTGACAATGTGTTTCATTGGCCTGCCAACCCCAGTAGCTGTATTACAGAATTATACTATGCTAAGTGCTTTTGATATTAATGTTCCTCATTGCTATTCTTTCCGAGTAGGTAACGGCTGTATACCAAGGAGCATTACAAAATCAATTGCCGGTGGACTATTTCCTCCTTCGACACCATAAACACTGCTCCGATTTTGAAGGCATGTGTTGCTTCAACATAACTGATGAATCAACCAGCGTAGAGGATGACATTCAACATCTTCAGGACTTAATGCATCAAATGAAACAATCTACTGGTGGTGCCTGGCTAGCTGAGTGGTTTAATTCCCTGACAGGATGGGTGGGACACCTGATTCAAAGCATTATGGTAGGGATATGTTTATTCCTTTTTCTATATGTGTTTATTACATGCTTCTGTAAATTACCCTGCCCTACACCCCGCAAGCCCAAATGGACACCTCCAGCTTTGCCAGCCCCAGCAGAAGTGGTCCCTTGAGCAAGGGGGTGGAATGTGGGATAATAACCAAAGACTGGCAAGGAGGATTGTAAATGCGCTCAAGTGACTTGCAGCTGGGGTGTAGAAAAATACATATATCATTCTAACTGTTGTTTATCCTTGTGTGTTTGACAAGTAGAACATCTGTGTTCAGATAACATAGGCCTGTGATAGACTTAGAGGCACCCTATTGTACATGCTTGAGATTCCTGCCCTGCTGTGGGAAAGGCCAAAGCACAGTGGAAAACTACACCTATGCGAATCCCTAAGAAACAGGCAAAAACAGCAGGTTTGGTGATTCTCTAGCATGGACTGAGCTCTGCAGTGCCTGCATTCCCACTTGTGTGCCTCTACCTGAGTGCTGCTTTGGGGATCCCCCAGTTGGCAAGGTAACAAGAATAAATTTACTCTTTGCATTTCATCCGTGGTTTTGTGGTTGTTCCTGCATCCTGCCTGTGCTGACCCACATACCTGCACTCCCCTTCTTCACTGGCTCAACTTTGCTCCTTAATTCCCAACTCCTCTACCTCCTCCCCCTGCCCAACCCCAAGCAGCGCAGGGGGCATCATAGACTCATAGAATGGTTTGTGTTGGAAGGGAGCTTTAAAGGTCATCTAGGTCAAACCCCTGGCAATGAGCGGGGACATCTTCTACTAGATCAGGTTGCTCAGAGCCCCATCCAACCTGACTTTGAATGTTTCCAGGGATGGGGCATCCACAACCTCTCTGGGCAACCTGTTCCAGTGTCCCACCACCCTCATCATAAAAAAATTCTTCCTTATATCTAGTCTGAATCTACCCTCTTTTAGTTTAAAACCATTACCCTTTGTCCTATTGCTACAGTCCCTGGTAAAAAGTCTTTTTCCATCTTTCTTATGAGCCCCCTTTATATATTGAAAGGCTGCAATAAGGTCTCCCCGGAGCCTTCTCTTCTCCAAGCTGAACAATCCCAACTCTCTCAGGCTTTCTTCATAGGAGAAGTGTTCCAGCCCTCTGATTGTTTTCGTGGCCCTCCTCTGGACCCACTCCAACAGGTCCATGTCTTTCTTGTATTGAGGACTCCAGAGCTGGATGCAGCACTACAGGTGGGGTCTCACCAGAGCGGAGGGGAAGAATCGCCTCCCTCGACCTGCTGGCCACGCTTCTTTTGATGCAGCCCAGGATACGGTTGGCTTTCTGGGCTGCAAGCACACATTGCCGGCTCATGTCCAATTTTTCATCCACCAGTATACCCAAGTCCTTCTCCACAGGGCTCCTGTCAATCAATTCACCAGCCAGTCTGTATTGATACTGGGGATTGCCCTGACCCAGATGCAGGACCTTGCACTTGGCCTTGTTGAACCTCATGAGGTTCTAATGCTTCTCTCACACACAGCTATTCTGTGCTGAATATCTCTTAATGCTATACATCAATACACTGCACTCTCATTAATATCCCATGAAGAGAATATTTCAGTCCAAAACACTGTGTCTGGCTAATGATTCACTGCATCTGTATAGAAGCTACTCAGTAGAATTATGAAATACATTTAGTAAGGCCACACAACTTTAAAAGTCCAGTATATTGAATAAAATAATTTTATTTGTATCTACTTAAAAAAACCAAACAAAGTTTATGGAATCTGAAAATAGATGATAAAAGGTAACTTTTAACTGAGACTTAATATGGGAGATTCTTTCCCCAAAAATATGTCAGTCATTAATGTAATAAAGAACTTCAAGGTTCTGTGCTATACTGTATGATATGTAAACAGATTTTGAAAATACTTTCCCATTATATATTTTGACACAGTATGCACGAATTTTAAAAATAAAAAATAAAAATTAAATTCAATTGCCTCAAGGTATTTCTTAGAAGTAAAGCCATTTGAAGATCTCTTTACCATCTGTGGTGACAAACTTCTATATATCCAAAATATTTCCTTTTCCCCCAGTGCAGAATAACTGTCTGGAGGCAATTACCTATCAAAATGATGCCAGCAACACAGATCTGATTGTATGACTTCAGCACTTAAAAGAGCACACTGGTTATACATGGCTTTTAACCTTGGGATACAATTATGCTATCAGAACTAAAATCAAGTCTAAATCATTCATGTAGAGATGTGCGTGTTGTCTGAACACTGTTTAGAGTCCTTGTTTTCCAGATCTGATGGAGATGGTGAAGGTGCTCTGAGGTTCTTGTGCTTATATTCAGGGCAGGATGAACTTTGCAAATACCAGTTTCTCCAATTAACGACAAGCCACAAATCCCAAAGTAGGCATGTAAAGCATCTGAAAGCAGGACGGAAAATGAAAAAGAATATTATGTTTCTGTCAGGCTGTAACAGCCAACTGTTCCTGGATTCCAAAACCCCTGAATAATTACAACCAAGGAAAACAAACAGATGCTACATTTTAAACTTAGGATTTGAAACAAGAGAAGAATTTCTGCCCAAACCCTCCAGCATGAAATGATGGTGTGCAATCTCCAAGACTAGAGTCTGTTTTATTTTATAACAATTCTTGCCCACTACTTAATTTCTTCTGAATTCTCAGGCCAAACAGCAAAATCATTTGAGGAGCTGTAAATACATTTCCTTCAACAGAGTAAATCTTCCCCCCCACACAATGTGAAGGAATTTTTTTTGCAAATGAAAGGTCAGGTGGATAGCTGGCTACTTAGTGGACAGCTGACTATTGAAACACCAAAATTAGCACCAGTAGCCAAACAGCAAGATTTAGAAGTATGAAAAAAACCATTACTTTCCTTAATCTCCCCCCTTCCAGAGAAAATACCCTAAGGATATGAATTCATGAAGTAGCTTGATCAGCAGAGATGAGATGCTCTTATTTCCCCATCCCACAGCTCTCCTGCTGCCTATTTTATACCAGCACTAGAGCTTGCTCAACACCCTCCATGACTTAAAGTAATTCAGAAAACATGGAAGAAAACTAACCCAAGCAGGAAAAATTGGACAGCTTTCTGACATTTTAGTGAATTAAACTGGTTTGCAGAAGTGTTCAATATACACCAAATCTAGTGCAAAAAGGGGAAAGGACGTGCAGCTGTACTTAAGGAAGCTGGGAGGAAGAGGAGTGAGCCTGCCCTCTCTGGGCAATAATAACCCATTAGGTTGGATTATCCACCCAAGAAATCACAGCCTAAAGATGGAAAGAGGATGTGACCTTAATGTGTCCCTTCCAAATTCTCAACACTTGGTAATCTTTTGGAGGTATCACTAATTTCATATCTGACTAAAATGATATTACAAGAAGTTATATGGCTAGAGTCTTGCTAGCCAGAAGCCTTCTCTGAAAGATGGCTTCTGCTTATCAGCATTAACATGCAGACAAAAGCACATTTGGTAGATATAGTCCCTATTAGACCTTGCAGAAAGTATGTCAGGCAAGGAAAGCTCAACTTCAGGAAATATAGTATATTAACTCCTGTGGAAAGCTGTATTGATACTCACTAAACTCCATATACAAACCTAATTACCTATATAGAGATATTTGGTGAGTTGAACCACAAAGTTCTACACTTGTGCAAATCCATAACAACTTAATACACAACTCCATTGTAGCCATAACACACCTATGCAGCCTGTGCACTCCTCTCTAAAGCTATAAAAAGTGCAAGGCTTTTCAAGGCTGAAAAACATAGGTCCAAATGTTTTGTTTCATGAGCAACTCACAAATACATGGCAGTACACAATCTCACAACTACGGAGCAGCTGTCTTAAAAACAAACAAAAATATAAGGTGGATTTATACTTCTACTAGTGCAAATCTCACTTCAATGTTTTACATTTAGTAAATGTGCACACTCATTTTCATCCTCTCCTCTTTTTATCATGTTAGATATTTTAATCTTTCTTTTGCGTCACCTGTAATTCACACGTTTCCAATTCTTTTGTATTGTATATCATTTAAAGATATCGTGAGATGCATCAGCAGTACATCTAGTAGTTTAAGAGAAATCTATTTAAATTTATTTAAATCTTATCATGATTTATGCTAAAATCTAGAAAAAAATTAATTAATTACTTAGGTATGTATTCTAACAAAATCCCCAGCTCTGTAGAACCCTAATGTTTGGGAGTTTAATATTTGTAATAAGTATCATTAACATAAGATAGCAGATCTAACTGCTTTTTATCAGGAAACTTCTGATAGCCTTTTCTGCGTTTGACAACCCTATGTGGATGCTTACCTGTAGAGACTACTAAAAACTAAACAATAGTCTTTTTGCGATTCACTTTGGTATGCTCATGGTTTCAGAGGATTACTAGCATTTAAAAGACTTTTGACTTTTCAGATTGATTTTCAAAGGCAAGAAATAGTTTTCTAAGATCACTGCTCAACAAGCACACTGGTCCAAACACTATTTTAAATCAAGAAACACTGCTACCTCTAAAACCAACAACGTATTAACATCTGTTAGCATGGGAACATCAGGACTACAAAATAATATTTTCCTGAATCATCAGTTGTGAAAAGTTACTTGCAATTTTGGTAGTCCATGTAATATTTAAACAGAGCTTTTTGCATAAAGTAGGAGCTACAGAAGTTCAAATACTGAATCTATTTTAGAAAGCACCTATGAAAAAATTGCATATGCTTATTTTGCAACCTTTCCCTGGCATATTCTGTCACACGTGTTTTGCAACAAAACCAAACTGAGGCCACTAGTCTCAGCTTTACAAAAGCTAAATGCTTCAAGGAGAATGAATCATTTCTGTCTTTATTCAACCTCAACAGAACTATTAACTCATTTGTGACATGACCCATACCAGTCTCATTATCTTCACATTTTGCATTTACATGGAAGTCAAGAGGACTGTGTACATTTAACCATCAGTAGGCTTCTGAAAACAATGGAGCTGCACAGACACTTCACATTAATAAAGTGGGAAATCTTTCTTGCATTCAAAAAGACAGCTTGGCTTTCAGATAGTAGACTGATCTTGTAGGAAGCTCAGCTGTGTATATATGGCATTGAAACTACAGATCCATAAAAAAAAATAAAATGATGCTGCATTTACAGTCATTCTTCAGATTAAAACTGCATTAACTTTTTTACTACTTTTCTTCAAAACATGAACACAGAATTACGTCACCATCTGCCTGAGGAAAGAACACTGCAATAAACCCACCTATCACAAAAGTATAAACTGATTTGTTTTTTCTGTAAAAATCCTACACCATTAAAATTCAACAGTACCAAAGGAAACACCAAACAAGTTTTTCCCAGAAGATATGCAATCTTATAAGACATATTCTATAAATTGTCAGAGCTAGAAAAAAACTGGCATACCAGCAAAACTTCTGTACATTCATAAAGCAGCAATCTAGTTAATCCTTAGTACTCTAGTTCAATCTTCTTGTTCCATTTCTGTGGCCAGCCAGAGCATTCAAGTTAAAAAGTAGCTTACTCTCAAAAGAAAGTTTAAGAGACAGGAAAAGCTTGCTTTATAGGAAACAGTAGTGTACGGACAGGAACACCATACAAATCAAAGCAAACAGCTTTATTAGTAGTCTTGCCTTCCTCAAATCTTATATCAAACTATCTTAAAAGACAGGTTGAGGAACTTTTTACATGATTGGGGTTTTAAACATGCTGGTTTTCTTCCTAACCTCCTAAGTAAACAGCTCATCAAGACAAACAGAAATATTTCCTCAAAGTGATACTGATTGGTCTACATAATGTACACCAAATATAGCTAGTCATCAGGAATCCTAAACTGGTTTTCAGGGGGGGAAGCATGTCATGAGCACTATATTATCAGTGTGAGTCCACTCTGACAAATTGTCAACTGTTCTTCAAAATGAAATGATGCCATGCTGAAATATCTCTGTGCAGATTCTGAACAGTCTCCTCCTTTATTATAACTATGTTTTTATCTTGTTTGGTGAGTTTATGGACTGTTTATCTTCTCTGTACAAAATGCCACTGAACATTACTACTGGAACAAAGTTTGTTTTCATATCTTTACAGTATCTCTTTTGAATTCTAGCATCTTTTCAAATTATCAGTTTCCACTTCCAAAATGCAACCAATAACTATTTCAGATATACTATGTATAATTTCTATGTGTAATTACAATCTGTAAATCATAATATGTAACTATCATCTAAACTGAATTGAGTATTTTTAAATACATCAAAGATTTCTGAATAAGCTCAAAGGACTCATTTCTTAAGGAAATAAACATTCTGAAATATTTTACTCAGACCCTTTACAAAGAAATCCACTGCACAGTATGATTTTTAATTAGAATGGTTAAACACATATGGAAAAGCTTGTCCAGCTCTAAACAGACAGTGATACTGTTTTGGTGATAGCCTAAATAACAGCAGCTCACTTGCTCTGATGCTTAACAAGGAAAAACTATATCCCTTTCCCTCTAAATCATGAAAATCTCATATTTTAAGGTTTGGGGTTTTTTCCATTATTTGAAGGAGACTGGGGAAAAAAACCTCTCTTACACCTCTCAGATATTTGACTGCTGGAATATATTTGTAGCTTAAAAGACACCATAATTTTGAGAAGTAAATTTACCTGGATGGCTATCTGGCCATTTGGCAAATCCACCAACAAGATGATCTTGAGTTGACAGGATGTAATTGCGGTTTCTCTCAAAATTTGTATATTGGAATATGTTCAAGAGCTGAAAAGGAGTTAGAATGTTACAGTAATATACTAAACTTGAGTATATTTTTAAATACTAAAATATAATGTCTATTTACATAGATAAGTAGTGCAATATAGCACTAATCTGTTAAACCTCCTTATCCTGCATTTTTTTAAGATAAAAACCTTTTATAGTGATCTTTGCATATTCTTGTACTTGTGCCAAATATGTAATTTTTCCAAGTAAAACAAGATGGTTAAAGAAATCAAAACAAGTCAGTAACTATCCTGTAGGTTTTCTGTACACTACCTTCAAAGTTGCTCCCACCCAAAAGGAATAGCAGGTGTCTACAGGTTTGTTGGGTCGTCCATTGTAGCCATTCTGTTGTCTCATTATACACCACCTTCTTATCCTGTTCAGTTCTTTTTCTGAAAAAACTTCCTCCAGTTTACCCATCAAACACAGCGATGCAATACCACAAAATGTAGAACCACCTATGAGGAAACAGTTGTTTATGCAATGTTTTAAGATACTCAGATTTTCACCGAAGCCTGTATGATCTCAATCAGAATTTTAACTAGGGTAATATCAATGGATTTCTAAAAAGGGTACAACAGGAATGAGTAAATGGTAATGCAACAGAAGACATTTCTTGATATGTTACTTGCACAAGAGAGCTAATGGGAAACCAGCAACCAGACTATCAGACTGAAGCAGAAATGCCAAAGGCAGTCATAGACACAACTCCCCAGAGAAGAAAAATAAACTGAAGGGTAAGTGTCTGACAAGCAGTAAGCAAAAAAAAACCAAAACCCCAAAACAACCCCCCCCCCAATCCAAAATACGTGGTTAATGCTATGAAAAAACTGGAGGATTCCCATAGTTGTAGCAAACACACGAATTATGCTTCTAAGGATTTTTTTTATTGCTAAGGAAACTGCAAGGTAAAATTTGAAATTAGAAGAGAAACTCATATTCTCTGTCTGCGTATCATTGCCATCACTTTTAAAAACCCATCAAAGCTCATTCTATTACCTGTAATCATATAATTACAGCCTGGAAGTAAGCTGTTGATACAAGACATGGGGAACAAGATCCACTGTTACACTATTATGACACTAGAAAATCTAGGATTATTTTTCATTCTGATGTTGAAATGCAGGAAGGATACTGAAGTAATGATATTTGTTATCATTAGCATTCTACAGCAACTTATTTAACTACATTTTAAAATATGTAGGGGTATAATTTAAATTTTTCAACTTTGTCAGGGGTCTAGGGGCCAGCTGCTGGATGGACTGACTATCTTGATCAACTGGAGATGAGGAACAGCATCAGGTTGTCTGTGCTGTTCATATCTGCGTGAGTGCCAGTATTGTAACAGTGTGTGAAAGGAAAGAGAGTCTGTTCCTTTAAGGGTATCTGGTCAAGGGCCTTTTCAATGCAAAAGGGGATATTAAGAAAAAGGGGGAAGCCATAAACAAGAAAATATAGAGAGAAACAAACCTAACCAACAAACAATAAGGGAGGCAGTGACGAGAACCAAACCAGGTCAGCCACACTAATTGGTAAAGATATATGGAGTGTGGGAATATTTATTCCATTAAGATTATATGATCAAGGACCTTGTCAAATGAGGAAAAGGGGGAAGCCATAAACAAAACATAGACACACAAACCTGACAGGCAAACACAATGGAGACAAAGACAAGGAAACAAACCAGGTCAGTCACACTAATTGATGGGCTATCAGGAAACCACAGGCAAACTTGGACTTTGCAACTGATAAGGATGCAAACCTGAGGGTCCAGGATGTTGGAGGGGAGGTCTGTGGAACTATGCAAACAGATGAGGGAATGTGCAGGGGAAGGGAGATGTGAGAGACTGAAAGAGTTAATGTCTCAAACATTGTGGTGGGGCAAGTTCTGCTTAAAGAGGAACTCTGCATAACAACAAACACTGCACAGCAAGGATCCAAGGTGCAGACATCAGCAACAGGGCAGGGAGTGCATGCTGGAGGATACGCAGCTCCCTGTTCTGATATAAAGATCAAACAATGGTTACCTCTGCAGGGAAGGAGAAGTTACTCCCCAAACGACCCCCAAACCTACCTAATTAGCCTAATGAGTTCGAGTGCCCGCCTGAAGGAGGGGCAAGGAGATTATAAAAGGACACAAACTGAAGCCCCAGGTGTGCAAGCCCACCAGAACTGGACCCCTTGGCTGATAGAGCCAATGCTGGACCCAGGACTGGTAAAATCTTTCTCTCTTCCTTTTTCTCTCTCTGTTTTGTTCTCTCTTTCCTTTTCCTTTTTCATAATCCCTACACCTCATCCCTTTAAGATGTAAACCTGTTGACCAAGTCTGAGACTAAGAGTGGATCCAGCCGCCCCTAGGCTCCTCTCTGAGAGGGAGTCTAGAAAGCAAGGGGGTCTGCTCCAAACCTTGTGACTCAATGGGAGGGTTCTCCTTATTCCCTGAATTGATGTATATGGTTACCACAGGTTACATGGTTTACAGAAGTAGTCTCATGCCAATTCCTTTTGTGAGAAACCCCACCACCTACTATCACACCTCCCCAGTTCAGTTTGCTTCTGTCATGAATAAAATTTTTAACTGATAGTTTGGTGTCATTTCACCTTAATTTAGCCTGAGGGAATTCCGAATTCAACACGACTCCCTGGTCTGTCCAGTCCGGGTCATGACAGGGGAGCAGGGAGGAACGAAATGGGAGTAGACAGAAAAGAGTATAAAAAGGACTGGTCACGTCTAAAACGGCACAGGTCAATACACTTGTCTGACTGAGCCCTGCGTCTGATTGCTGCAGTCTGTCCTATCTTCTTATTAAATCCTTTCCTAACTAGCTCTCTGCATAAACTCTCTCTGTATCACATGTGCATGTGTGCTGCAAGGATTAAGTGTCAGCTACTGGGGAGACCTGTGTGAGTTGATTTGGTGCCAGCTACTGGAGGAGTCAGACCAGGGCTGTAGGTGCCTCTGGGGTATGGTGTCAGCTACTGGAGTGGGTGGGGCTCTTGGCCACCAGCCACTGGGGCAGGAATGAGGTGTATCCCAAAAAAACAGCTACTGGGAGGGACCAGACTTAGTGAGGTGAGTGAGGGTCTCAGCACCAGTGGCTGGAGCAGGACCACAAGTCACAGTCCATGTGCCTGGTGCTGGCTGCTGGGGGGGGGGCTGAGTGTCTGTATTTCCCCAAATCTGGTGGTGCATGGGGTGTGCATGTGTATTTGCTAGCAAACTTCAAGCTGGACTAGCCAGCAAGTAGGAAGCCCTGGGTCTGGGCAGGAGTATCAGGCAGAGGGACTGTGATGATATTCAAGGGGAACTTGTGAATGTGGAGTGCCTGAGGGATAAGCGTGTGAGTGCATGCATGTTTGCTAGCAAGCATCAAGCTGGACGAGCCAGCAAGTAGGGAACCTATGAAGCAAGTAAGAAGGCCTAGGGTCTGGGCAGTGCTACCAGGGTGTGACCAGTGCCCCCTGCTCCTGACACCTGGTACAGCATTGTTGCCAGGATATGGTGACACCCATTATGGAATAGGGAAGCGTAACAGCACATGAGATAGTCTGGATGGCAAAACCCATGATCCCCCAGTGGTCAGGGATGCCTCCTGTGACTGTTCACTCAACTCTTGCTCAGATTTTGGCTAACACACAGCTCGTGCTAAGACCTGATGTATGCTGGGAGAAGCACCATTAGGTCGAAGGGAGAGCAACAGGTAGGCAGGACACAATGGACAGGAAGAGATAAAGATCATTATGCAGCCATTGCCATCTGCAGCTTGCTGTCTCTTGCAGACAAAATTCTTGCATATTTATTGTCTGGCAGCCTCTTCAGAATCCACTAACTTATGGAAATGGAAAAGACTAAACTCCCAGATGGAGAGATATAAATATATCAGCTTATCCAAAAGGCTTTTGAAGGAGATCTAACAGCAGCCAGTCTGCTAAGGCCTTCATGCTTCCTGGTATGATACAGAGGATGCCTGCACTGTGATAGAGGGGGAAAGAGGAACACCCTCACTGTTGGCTAGAGTATCGTGACACCGCCTCCATCGTTGTTCTTCCTCCGAGGATTGAGTGAATGACTCGTCTACTTTTTTAAAGTCAGAGTCTAGATTATGATTATTGTATTGCATGCTGATTATTAAGAATTTGACGTGATCTGCAGAGGGTCCAGGTGACTGAAAAGTCTAGGTAACTGAAATTTTAGGTAATAGTAAAGCTATACTAATTGCTAGAAATTCTAGGTAATGATAAGCTACGCTGATTACTAAAATCATTATGTAATAATAAAGCTCTAAATATAACTACAACCCTGTGGTCAATTTTCATTCTACCAAGGATCCTTAAAAGAACCTGCCTGTCCGTGTAGCGTTGGGTGACACAGACGTACAGAGGGGCTGCGCTGGTACTTGGGGAATCCACAAATGTGCATGTGCTTGTGAATTTAAAGAATGTTGTGTGTGTGCCTTCACTAGTGAACTATCTCTACCACATATATTGGTTGTATGTGGCAAGGTCTTGGTAGCAGGGGGGCTGCAGGGGTGGCCTCTATGACAAGACATCAGGGGCTGCCCCCGTGCTGGACAGAATCATTTCCAGCCAGCTCTGTAACGGACCCACCACTGGCTAATCAGTGAAGCTGGTGGCACCATCATGAAATGATAAAGTTTTTGATTCTCAGAGAAGTAAGGAGGGGGGTTAGCAGAACTGCCACCTTGGATTTCCAGAGGGCAAATTTTGGCCTGTTTAGGGGCCTGGTTGACAGAGTCCTTTGGGAGGCAGTCCTGAAGGGCAAAGGAGCCCAGGAAGGCTGGACATTCTTCAAGAAGGAAATCTTAAGGGCACAGGAACAGGCCATCCCTATGTGCCAAAAGATGAGCCATTGGGGAAGAAGATCGGCCTGTCTGAACAGAGAGCTTTGGCTGGAACTCAGGAAAAAAAAAAAAGAGAGTTTATGACCTTTGGAAGAAGGGGCAGGCAACTCAGGAGGACTACAAAGATGTCGTGAGGTTATGCAGGGAGAAAATTAGAAGGGCCAAAGCCCAACTAGAACTTAATCTGGCTACTGCTGTAAAAGACAATAAAAAATGTTTCTATAAATACATTAACAACAAAAGGAGGGCTAAGGAGAATCTCCATCCTTTATTGGATGTGGGGGGAAACATAGTGACAAAGGATGAGGAAAAGGCTGAGGTACTTCTTTGCCTCAGTCTTTAATAGTAAGACCAGTTGTTCTCGGGGTACCCAGCCCCCTGAGCTGGAAGACAGGGACAAGGAGCAGGATGAAGCCCCCATAATCCAAGGGGAAATGGTTAGCGACCTGCTACACCACTTAGACATACACAAGTCTATGGGGCCAGATGGGATCTAGCCAAGGGTATGGAGGGAGCTGGTGGAAGTGCTCACCAAGCCGCTTTCCATCATTTATCAACAGTCCTGGCTAACCGGGGAGGTCCCAGTTGACTGGAGGTTAGCAAATGTGATGCCCATCTACAAGAATGGCTAGAAGGAGGATCTGGGGAACTACAGGCCTGTCAGTCTGACCTTGGTGCTGGGGAAGGTTATGGAGCAGATCATCTTGAGTGCCATCACACAGCACGTACAGGACAAGCAGGTGATCAGGCCCAGTCAGCATGGGTTTATGAAAGGCAAGTCCTGCTTGACTAACCTGATCTTCTATGACAAGATGACCTGCTTAGTGGATGAGGGAAAGGCTGTGGATGTTGTTTACCTGGACTTCAGTAAAACCTTTGACACCGTTTCCCACAGCATTCTCCTGGAGAAACTGGCTGCTCATGGCTTGGACGGGCATACTCTTTGCTGGGTAAAAACCTGGCTGGATGGCTGGGCCCAAAGAGTTGTGGTGAATGGAGTGTCAGAGACCAAAGGAGTTAATGTCTCAAATGTTGTGGTGGGGCAAGTTCTGCTTAAAGAGGAACTCTGCATAACAACAAACCCTGCACAGCAAGGAACCACAGGCAGGCAACAGGGCAGGGAGGGCATGCTGGAGGGTACGCAATTCCAAGTTCTGTGTTCTGATACGCTGAGCAGGGCAGCTCACCATATATGGCCAAAGGTCAAAGAACAGTTGTACTTGCAGGGAGGGAGAAGTTGCTCCCCAAACGACCCCCCAAGCCCACCCACCCATTTCCCGAAGGTTCTGGAAGCACAAACCGCGCATGAGAACTAATTAGCCTAATGAGTTCGAGTGCCCGCCCAAAGGAGGGGGCAAGGAGATTATAAAAAGACACAAACTGAAGCCCCACGTACGCATGTCCACTGGAACTGGACCCTTCCGCTGACTGGACCCCTCGGCTGACTGAACCAACACTGGACCCAGGACTGGTGAAATCTTTCTCTTTTCTCTCTCTTCTCTCTCGCTCCTTTTTTTTTTCTGTAATCCCTACACCTCATCCCTTTAGACATAAACTGTTGACCAAGTCTGGGACTAGGAGTGGATCTAGCCACCCCTAGGCTCCTCTCTGAGAGGGACTCTAGAAAGCAAGGGGGGTCTGCTCTGAACCTCATGACTCAATGGGAAGGCTCTCCTTATTGTCTTCCCTGAACTGATCCCCAAATAAACAAGGCCTGTAGTATATGTTTGGTGTTGTATGGTTAGCATGTTACACAGTTCACTGGCATAGTTTCATGCCAATTCTTGTTGTGAGCATACCAATTCTTGTTGTGAGCAAATAAAAGTTGAGTTTTGTGAGTTAAAGGATCCCTGGTGTTGTTTCACCTTAATCATGACCTGGGAATCAGCAAACCTGAGTCGTCGTCCTGAGAAATTGGAGTTAAATCCAGTTGGTGGCCAGTCACAAGTGGTGTTCCCCAGGGCTCAGTATTGGGGCCAGTTCTGTTTAATATCTTTATCAATGATCTGGATGAGGGGAGTGAGTGCACCCTCAGTAAGTTTGCAGACGACACCAAGTTGGGAGGGAGTGTTGATCTGCTTGAGGGTAGGAAGGCTCTACAGAGGGATCTGGACAGCCTAGATCAATGGGCCGAGGCCAATTGTATGAAGTTCAACAAGGCCAAGTGCCGGGTCCTGCACTTGGGTCACAACACCCCCATGCAATGCTACAGGCTTGGGGAAGAGCAGCTGGAAAGCTGCCCCGTGTAAAAGGACCTGGGGGTGTTGGTCGACAGCCAGCTGAATATGAGCCAGTAGTGTGCCCAGGTGGCCAAAAAGGCCAATAGCATCCTGGCCTGTATCAGAAATAGTGTGGCCAGCAGGACTAGGGAAGTGATCATCCCCCTGTACTCGGCACTGGTGAGGCTGCACCTTGAGTACTGTGTTCAGTTTTGGGCCCCTCACTATGGGAAAGACATTGAGGTGCTGGAGCATGTCCAAAGAAGGGCAATGAAGTTAGTGAAGGGTCTAGAGCACAAGTCTTATGAGGAGCAGCTGAGGGAACTGGGGTTGTTTAGTCTGGAGAAAAGGAGGCTGAGGGGAGACCTTATCACTCTCTACAACTACCTGAAAGTAGCAAGGTGGGTGTCAGTCTCTTTGCCCAAGTAACAAGTGATAGGATGAGAGGAAATGGCCTCAAGTTGCACCAGGGGAGGTTTAGATTGGATATTAGGAAAAATTTCTTCACTGAAAGGGTTGTCAAGCATTGGAACAGGCTGCCCAGGGAAGTGGTTGAGTCATCATCCCTGGAGGTATTTAAAAGACATGTAGGTGTGGTGCTTAGGGTTTAGTGGTGGACTTGGCAGTGTTAGGTTTACAGTTGGACTCAATGATCTTAAGGGTCTTTTCCAACCTAAACTATTCTATGATTCTACAACCTCTGTGATAACATATTTAAGAAAGGGTAAAAAACATTGCACAGCAGTTGTGAGAGAGGAGGAAGGAAGAAAAACAAAGCATGAGAAACAACCATGCAGACACTAAAGTCAGTGAAGAAGGAGGGGGAGGAGGTGCTCCAGGTGCTGGAGCAGAGATTCCCCTGCAGGCCGTGGAAAAGACCATGGTGAAGCAGGTTGTCCCCCTGCAGCCAGTGGAAAGGACTATGCCAGAGCCGATATGGATATGCTCTGAAGGAAGCTGCAACCTGTGGAGAGCCCATGCTGGAGCATGCTCCTGGCAGGAACTGCAGCCCGTGGAGGACCCACACTGGAGCAGTCTTATCCTCAAGGACTGCAGCCCATGGGTGTGAGAGACTGAAAGAGTTAATGTCTCAAACATTGTGGTGGGGCAAGTTCTGCTTAAAGACAAACCCTGCACAGCAAGGAACCGAGGTGAAAAGACCATCAGCTCAGACATCAGCAACAGGAGGGGGAGGGCATGCTGGAGGGTGGGCAGCTCCCTGTTCTGATAAGCTGTTCTGATACAAACATCAAACAATGGCAGTGTCTGCAGGGAAGGAGAAGTTGCTCCACAAATGACCCCCAAGCCCAAAGGCTCACAAATTGCTCATTAACCTGACGAGTTCGGGTGCCTGCCCAAAGGAGGGGCATGGATGATAAAAGGACACAAAGTGAAGCCCCAGGCGCGCAAGCCCACCGGGACTGGACCCCTCAGCTGACTGGACACCTCGGCTGACTGAACCAACGCTGGACCCAGGACCGGTGAAATCTTTCTCCCTTCCTTTTTCTCTCTCTGTCTTGTTCTCTCTTTTCCTTTTCCACAATCCCTACACCTCATCCGTTTCAAGATATAAACCGTTGACCAAGTCTGAGACTAAGAGTAGATCCAGCCGGCCCTGGGCCCTTCTCTGAGGAGGAGTCTGGAAAGCAAGGGGGTCTGCTCTGAACCTCGTGACTCAACGGGAGGGATCTCCTGTGGGAGAATTGTGGGAGAACTTGTGGGAGAACGAGGGAAACTGCGTAAGGCACAACTGTTATTCTCTGTTTGCTAGCACAAGACACTACTGTTCTTTGTTATAAGTTTGCTGAAGTAAGCACAAAAAGTAGAACAAGGTCGGGCCTACGTGACTGATAACAGGAGGGCAACGTGACCAAAGACAGGGTGCAAGACAGCATGCAGGTGGAGGAACTATTTGCGTGATCAGAAGACTTTATCCAATTAGACTATTGTTTAAGCGCGTGAACGGCACATGTTAACCAATCAACAAATGGCTTATGCGTGAGTAGATATTAGAAACATATATAACCGAGTGTTGCGCAGTTAATAAACGGAGAAACCGTTTGATCCACAGTATCTGTGTTGGTCCGTTTTCTCCCCAGGGCGAGTCCCTGGCGATGCGTCATTTTCCCTAGATTGTCGCAGCGGAGAAAGTGCGGCAAGTGGTGACCCCGACGCAGACGCGGACGCGGAGTGTGCGAGTGTTTTGCCTGGCCAGGCGATTGGAAGATAGCCCTCGGGGCGATCCTGCTGGTGATGATGTCATCCATCGGAATTATCATTGAGGTACTAAAGGCGGTAGGCAGGGAGGTGGACTGTGGAGTGCATACGGCTCCAGTCACGAGTCTCATCCAGTGGATGATACAACGGGGCTTCATAGTAAAGCCGGGAGAGATATTTGATGCGTCGCGGCTGCAGGCTGCGCGTGAGGAGTTGGTGGAGGAGTGTTTGAGTGGGAAGAAAGGAGCTGCGGATAAGCCCGCAGCTCTTGGTTCAGCGTTGACCGTATTGAGGAAGGGGAGAGAGGCAAAGGCGGTTTGGATGGCGGCTACAGCGGTGTTGCGCGGAGAGGCGAGTAGAGAGGTGATTGATTTGTTAGAGGTACAGGCTGACAAAGAGAGTAAAGGTGTTACCAGTGTCGGAGGTGAGGAGATGTTGGGAAAACAAGTAGAGAGAGTGGAAGGAGCAGGGGATGCTCCGGATGCCTTAGTGTTTCCAGTCTCTCGCGGGCAATTAGAGGATTCTTTTTTTGGGTATCCACCCCTTCCCCCGCCAGGATTGTTTTCACACGAGTCAGAGGAGCCCTCTAAGTATGTCCCGCCAGCGAGTAGTACGACCACGGGTCCTAGTGCACCCCCGGTGTCTATGATGGAGGTAGATTTGGATGAAAAAGAACGTTACATTAGAAAGAAATTGCAAGCAGAAGCAGTTCCATTGCTGGACTCGGATGAGGAGAGTCCACCGAATGCAAAACAGAATCAGATCACTGAGGTAACGGAGGTTTTGACGAAATTTAAAAATTTAGCGGCGACTATTGAACAGACAGTACAGCATGCTCAAAGCGTTGTAGGTCGTGCGGCACAGCCTCCAGTGTTTACGAATTGGAAGTTAATAGCAAAAAATTGTGTTCTAGAGGGTGTGGATTTCAAACCTTCAGATGAAGGGGGAGTGTTAGCGTGTCCGTTGTTAATCACTCAAGATGGACCTAGATGGCAACCATTAGATTACAAATTAGTAAAGGAATGGCAAACGAGCTGTAGAGATGATGGATTGAATGGCCCAAGGACGCGAGCTCTGTTAGATGTGATTTATGCTCAGCCGTTACTGCCCTTTGACTCGAGACAGCTGGCGCGTGCAGCACTTACGGCACCTTTGATGTGCCTCTGGGAGCAGGCGTTTAAAGAGGAAGCAGAAGCGGTTGTTTTGGACGCTCTTACTCCAGGACACGATTTAGTAGGGGTCTCTATGGCGCAGTTAACGGGGACCAGAGATCATGTATCCCCTCAAAATCAGGCCGGTTTGCGAGGTCGGATGATAGCGGCTTCTTCAAAGTGTGCTAGAAATGCATTTATGAAGGTTAGTAAGTTTGAAAAGAAAAGAGTCCCGTATACAAAGGTTATTCAGAGACTTAATGAACCATATCAGGATTTCTTAGAGCGTTTGCAAAAGGCGGTGGAGGTAGCAGACATACCGGACGAGGTTAAGCCAGTTCTTGCGAAAGAATTAGCTCGTACACAAGCAAATGACCAGACAAGGCAAATTTTATCACAATTGCCAGCAAAAGCTTCAGTAGCAGATATGATTAAACGAGTGTTAGAAGCAGAAGCTCAAACCGCAGCGGCACCTGTAGTTGCAGCAGTTACAGCTGTACTTCGCAATCGCACAAATAACAACCCGAGGAAAAACATTTCTTGCTTTGGTTGTGGGGGAAGCGGTCACGTTAGAAGCCAGTGTCCTTCAGTGTCTAGAGCCAATCTGGGCAGGACGCCAAATTCAGACCAAAAAGGGAGTTGTTTCCGCTGTGGGAAGTTAGGGCATCTTGCAAAGCAATGTCGCATGACACGGGCTGGGGAACATCAGGGAAACTACAGGGGCGGTCCCAGCACAGGGCGGGCGGGGCTGCTGGAGAACAATCTGTCCTGTCAAGCATATCCTGTAGAATGCCGAGAATCACCGACGATTGGACAGCAAAAGGATGAGCCCCTGCCCTGGAAGATGACCACCGATGGGCTTTAAAGACTACCACAGGAGTGTGGGTAGAGCAACCAACAACGGTAACCTTGAAGAGAGGAGGATCGGGAAAGAGTACAGGTGGAATTTTAGTGGGTGATGGGGCTCACAAATGGGGAGTCGATATTATTCCGGGAATGTGCACTGAAACAAATGACGCTATACAAGCCACTATAGTTCCCCTCACTGAAATACCAATGTATATTCCTGAAGATACCCCTATGGCCCATTTGGTGTTAGATATGTCAAGGCGACCTACTATTGAATGTACAATGCAACCAGTGTGTGAGGGATGGGGACAGACCATATGTCAAATTAGAGCCCTTTTAGACTCTGGGGCCGATGTTACAGTAATCCCACAAGAAGTTTGGCCAGTGTCATGGCCTCTGGAAGAGACCAGCATCTCAGTAACAGGGGTCGGAGGAAGTCGAGGTACCCAAAAAAGCCTTTTGCCAATTCAAATTCAAATAAAAGGAGAGGACCAATTGACTGTTATCAAACCTTTTATCTTAAAAGGACTTCCTTTACCCCTGTTAGGGAGAGACGCTATGCAAGGCTTGTCGCTGCGCATAGTTTCCGACTCACAGTTGCACACAGATCCACATTTTTATAGGGACCGCTGGCCAATGCCCACCGGCCCTAGCCATGAAGTGGAAAACTGAACAACCGGTGTGGGTTGACCAGTGGCCCCTTCCCCAAGAAAAATTGTCTCAGCTACAGCTATTAGTACAGCGTGAAGTAGAAAACGGACATTTAGTCCCAACCACCAGTCTGTGGAATTGCCCTGTGTTTGTCATCCAAAAGAAGTCAGGTGCCTGGCGTCTTCTACATGATCTCAGAGCGGTCAATGCCATTCTTGAGGACATGGGACCTTTACAACCAGGTTTACCTTGGCCATCCATGTTACCCCAAAACTGGCCTGTTGTAGTGATTGATATAAAAGACTGTTTCTTTTCTATTCCACTCCATCCGGACGATCAACCCAAGTTCGTGATGACGATCCCGATGATCAACAATCAAGAACCAGTGCAACGTTACCATTGGACGGTGTTACCACAGGGGATGAAAAATTCCCCAACTCTGTGTCAGTGGTTTGTTTCTCGCGCGTTGCGTCGGTTTCGGGATACACATCAAAATTGGGTTCTCTGTCATTATATGGATGATATTTTGCTATGCGGGGAGGGAGACATTAACACAACCTTAAAACACTTAGTTCAAACTCTTAAAGAACATGGTCTGGAAATAGCACCTGAAAAAGTACAAACAACTGTTCCAGTGAAATATTTGGGAACACTCATTCAGAAACGAGCAGTCCAGCCTCCAAAATTACAAATTGAACACCAAGTGTCGACCTTACACGACCTACAGGTGTTGGTTGGTAACCTACAGTGGTTAAGACAATTTATTCCCATAACACACAAGGAGTTACAACCCTTGTTAGCAGATTTAGCAGGAACCCCAGATGTCGCAGCTCCTCGCACATTGACAGACACACAAAAGGCTGTGTTACAACAGATAACTACTAAACTAGCTCACAAGAGTCTCAACCGTTATACCCCAGAAATCCCATTAGAATTGCATATAACTATGCAACGAGAAGGAGCAAACAGACTAATATATCAATTCATTGATTCACGGGTATGTCCTTTGTTATGGCTGTATACCAGTTATCCCAAACAAGCTGCACCACAATTTTTAGTAGCATTGGCAGATGCAATCTCTCGAGGACGACGACGAACGCAGCAGTTATCGGGAAGAGATCCTAAATTTATTTCAACATCTGTTAGTCCCCGTAATTTTGAACAATTACTAATGTTTGATATGTGTTTACAAGCGGCCTTAGCAGATTTCATGGGGCAAATTATCCCGGCTAGGGGTGACCCTCTCATTAAGAGTCTATTATCATCAACCTTCAAACCACAAACACCCATTTCAGAGAAACCCCTCCAAGGCCTCACTGTGTTTACAGATGCCTCTGGAACGACTCAACAGGCAGCTATAGCCTGGTTTTTGGACAATCAGTGGCATACCAGAGCTTGGAAAAGCCAAGGATCTGTTCAAACTTTAGAATTACATGCTAACTGCTTTAACGACTTGGCCTACCATCCCTCTAAATATTGTAACAGATAGCGAATATGTGTATAACTTAACACAACGATGTAAACAAAGTTTACCGGGAGGGACTGAACCAGCTCGAGAGCTGTTATCCATATTAGAGAAAAGACAAGAACTTGTATTTTTTGCACATATTACCAGTCATACACAAATACCGGGCGCTTTAACGGGGGGAAATGCTCATGCAGACAAAGCAGCAGGAACCCTCATTCAGACAGCAGGTGTTCCCATTTTACAACAAGCCAAACTTTCTCATGAATTTTTTCATCAGGGAGCTAAAGCACTAGCAAGACAATTCCGACTACCCCTGTCTGATGCTCGAGCAGTGGTCGCTTCTTGCCCACACTGTCGTCAAACTAACTCTTGGACATGGGGAGTTAACCCCCGCGGTCTACGACCGAATCAAATTTGGCAAACAGACATCACAGTCTATGAACCTTTCAAACCCCGGAAGTATTTACATGTTACTATAGATACATGCAGCGGCTATATCTGCCCTACTGCCGAAACTAAAAGTAACGCCACCGCCACCATACGACATTTTTGTCACGCCATCAGTATATTAGGGGTTCCACAAGAAATAAAAACCAATAATGGCCCCAATTATGTTAGTTCTCGAGTTCGCGAATTTTTAAATAAGTGGGGCATCTCACATATAACCGGAATACCCTACAATTCTACAGGACAAGCAATCGTTGAACGAGCCCATCAAACCCTAAAGACGCAGTTAGACCGTCTTAGGGAGGGGGAGAAGGTACCTGTAAGCTATCAAAATGAACTGTTAGCCAAGGCCTGCATGGTAATAAATCATATGCCACGAGGCGACTCAGATCCATCTCAGCATCACACCGCGGCACAGCGACATTTTTCTACCGCATTGCTATCTGACCGTATGCTGGGAGCACCAGTTCGGTATCGAGATCCAATCACGATGGAATGGCAAGGGCCGGTACCCATTTTACAATGGGGGCGAGGATACGCCTGTGTCCAAACAGACTCAGGACCCAGATGGGTACCGGCCAAATGGATCTGACCAGATGTACAAGGAACCAATAAGGATTAACAGCCTACAAAGTGATACCCCCAAAACTGCGAGGAGGACTCTGTTCCATAGGACGATTGAGAGCCTGGGCACCTACAGAAGCACAATTAATCAACGTGACACGTCGAGAAAAAAGAACTGTACAGGTAACGAAATTGGACAGCTCTTGTGACCCCAACGTCCGTTTACCCACTGATTTTTTATACTTGACACTCTCATCGGTTACTCCAGTAGGACCTTGGAGAAACAGAATGAATATTCAAGCTTTAGCCTGTTTTGGTTTTAAAACAAGGAAATGCCACTGCTTGAGCCATCGACGCATTAACAGCGCTTCAAGAAACGACAACAAATCAATTACAAGCACTACTTCCACCCATAGATTTTTCTACTGGCTCAATTTGAGGTAGGATGCAAACAAAACAACACCCTTTTTCCAGAATTTTGTTGTTTAGACTTTACAAACAACACCGAGACGCTGAAAACCATCAGGCAACAAGCCGAGATCATTTGACAACTCCAAGATGCCGAAAAAGTGGTAGGGATTTCAGGTATTCCTGAGGATTGGTTTGGCTGGTTGAAAAAATGGGGTTTCTCCATCATTGGAGGTCTGTGTGTTTTGGCCGTTGTCTGTATGATCATTCCTTGTGCTTTGGCGCTTTTGAAAAGTATGTTAGATAGAATAGTTAAACTATGCACGCTTATGTATTGTACTCACCTATTGCAAGCGAAACTGTTTAGATGAGCTTAGGGAGGGGGAATTGTGGGAGAATTGTGGGAGAACTTGTGGGAGAACGAGGTTAAACTGCGTAAGGCACAACTGTTATTCTCTGTTTGCTAGCACAAGACACTACTGTTCTTTGTTATAAGTTTGCTGAAGTAAGCACAAAAGTAGAACAAGGTCAGGCGTACGTGACTGATAACAGGAGGGCAACGTGACCGAAGACAGGGTGCAAGACAGCATGCAGGTGGAGGAACTATTCGCGTGATCAGAAGACTTTATCCAATTAGACTATTGTTTAAGCGCGTGAACGGCACATGTTAACCAATCAACAAATGGCTTATGCGTGAGTAGATATTAGAAACATATATAACCGAGTGTTGCGCAGTTAATAAACGGAGAAACCGTTTGATCCACAGTATCTGTGTTAGTCCATTTTCTCCCCAGGGCGAGTCCCTGGCGATGCGTCGTTTTCCCTAGATTGTCACAGCGGAGAAAGTGCGGCAATCTCCTTATTCCCTGAATTGATGTATATGGTTACACAGTTTACAGAAGTAGTCTTATGGCAATTCCTGTTGTGAGAAACCCTGCCACCTACTACCACGCCTCCCCAGTTCAGTTTGCTTCTGTCATGAATAAAATCTTTAACTGATCGTTTGGTGTCACCTTAATTTAGCCCAAGGGAATTTCAAATTAGATATGACTCCCTGGTCTGTCCAGTCTGGGTCGTGACAGGGGGGTACAGGGGTGGCTTCTGTGAGAAGATGCCAGAAGCTTCCCCTATGTCCGATAGAGTCAATGCCAGCCAGCTCCAAGACAGACCCGCCGCCAGCCAAGGCCGAGCCAATCAGTGACAGTGATAGTGCCTCTGTGATAACATATTTAAGAAGGAAAAAAAGTTGCAGCAGCACAGAAACTGCAGCCGGAGATAGGAGTGAGAACATGTAAGAGAAACAGCCCCACAGACACCAAGGTCAGTGAAGAAGGAGGGGGAGGAGATGCTCCAGGCACCGGAGCAGAGATTCCCCTGCAGCCCGTAGTGAAGACCGTGGTGAAGACCGTGGTGAAGACCATGGTGAGGCAGGCTGTCCCCCTGCAGCCCATGGAGGTCCACGGTGGAGCAGATATCCACCTGCAGCCCGGGGAGGACCCAACGCTGGAGCAGGTGGATGCGCCCGAAGGAGGCTGTGACCCCGTGGGAAGCCTGCGCTGGAGCAGGCTCCTGGCAGGACCTGTGGATCTGTGGAAAGAGAGGAGCCCATGTTGGAGCAGCTTTTCTGGCAGGACTTGTGATTCCATGGGGGACCCACGCTGGAACAGTGTGCTCCTGAAGGACTGCACGCCGTGGAAGGGATCCATGCTGGAGCAGTTCGTGAAGAACTGCAGCCCGTGGGAAGGACCCATGTTGGAGAAGTTCGTGGAGGACTGTCTCCTGTGGGAGGGACCCCACGCTGGAGCAGGGGAAGAGTGTGATGAGTCCTCCCCCTGAAGAGGATGGAGTGGCAGAGACAACGTGTGATGAACTGATCGTAACCCCCATTCCCTGTCCCCTTGTGACGCTGGGGGGAGTAGGTAGGGAATTCGGGAGTGAAGCTGTGCCCGGGAAGAAGGGAGGGGTGGGGGGAAGGTGTTTTAAGATTTGGTTTTATTTCTCATTACCCTCCTCTGGTTGATTGGCAACAAATTAAGTTAATTTTCCCCAAGTTGAGTCTGTTTTGCCGGTGATGGTAATTGGTTGAGTGATCTCTCCCTGTCCTTATCTCGATCCATGAGCCTTTTGCTATATTTTCTCTCCCCCATCCAGCTGAGGAGGGGAGTGATAGAGTGGCTTTGGTGGGCACCTGGCATCCAGCCAGGGTCAACCTACCACAACTACACAATATATAAACTGACCATATCCTATAGTAATTTAGGCCTGAGGGTGTGGCTATACCACAGGGCAGAATAGTAACATATTAGCTAACATTAAACAGGTTAGCTCAGTGTGAGAGACTGAATTGTTATCTCGAGCTGTTTGTCTCAAAGATTGTTAGGTGTGAGAGACTTCTCAAGCCATTCATCTCAAGAATTGTGGACTGCTTATCTCAAGCCCTTTGTCTCTGAGATCGCCTGTCTAAGCAGGACATTCCTCTGTCCATAAGGACAATTACTAGGCCACTGAGGCATTCAGGAGAGGAAACAGGCTGAAGCCGACAAGCATGTAAGAATGTGGAGGCTACCATTCTCACGGAAACTGTAGTCTTTGAGATAAGATACTGTTTTCTGGTGTTGATCATGCAAAGGTCGTGTGATAGACGAAACCTGCAGCGTGTGAACAGTGCATGAACAATACATATGTGCATACCTCATCGAAATATGCCCTATAAAAAACCGTGGAGACAAGCCATGGTGTGCACCCACCACCGAAGAATTGAAGACTGAGGACCAACGGGATGCCGCTGGATCCATGGTGGTGACTATCCTTGCAACTCTATCCCGACTGCTTGCTTGATTTCTGCCTTTTCTTCCATTCTATCCTATCGCTGCTATTTTCTACTTTTGATACTTTGGATAATAAAAACTCTTTTGGGTATACGGCATTTGACCTCGTTTGTGTCTTAATCTCACTCTTGGGATCATATCGAAACCTTCCCCGACATTGGATCGGGACACTCAGGAATTAAAAGCAATACAAATGTGATAGTATAAAATCTTGTTCATACTGTTCATTCCAATATGCAGGCTTATGTCATCAATGAACAGCGCATGAATCAGACTGACTTTAAATCTATGAAAAAGAACATTTGAAGAAAACTATGTTCCTAACCAGTATATAGTGGTCTGCCAGAAAGCTTCCTGTGATGTACATTAACTGAACTGAGAACACTTCTTCATCTTTTTTACAGAGAAGATGTGTGTGTGTGTGTCCCCTGTGTGTGCGTGTCTTGGATAGGTGCTCAACTTTGCTACTGGTTGAACCTGCAAGCAGGAAAGCAGCAGCCCTGTCTCAGCCTGGGCAGAGACCCTGGGTCCCCAGGCACACTGGGCTGGGCTCCAGCGACCAGGCAGGAGGAAGTCCTAGGCTGGAGCTACTCATGGAGGCGACTGCTCCTAAAATCCCTTACCACTTATTTACAAAAATTAACTGCAGCTTCAAGATTTGAGCCCCCAATGGATGCTGACCACTAGAAGAGTAAATGTTTCTAGGCTTTACTGATATCTGCTGAAACTGGAAATTATCAAGTGCATTGCACAAGATCTCTTCAGATAAATCCACAAAATACCAATGGTACATGTGGAAACAGGTTGCTCTGTCAGCAAGAGACGAGAACTACAGCCAACACCTTTCAACAAAACGTTCATGAGGTAAGAATAACAGAGTTGATATATTAAGAGCCCATCTGGTCTGATATTAAGCTGGAACTAAGAGAAGACATCATATTCTGAGGCATGTTTTGGATTTGTTCCTCTTCTTCCCACTTCCTTAAACCAGAAAAGAAGGAAAAGCATGACATACCCTGCACTTCTTACAGCATTTCTCAATTCCAGTCTTAAAAATGGGTATAGAACATAACATATGTTAACATTCTTACCATGAGATTCCAGTCCAGCTCCTTGTGCCAGGCCATTTTCATAAGACTAAAGAAAGAAATCCACAAACCAGTTACTTTAGAGTGAAATCACTTTTACAGACATTACAATTTATCAGTTTATTAGCAAAATTATTATCAGACCATTCCACCATTTTAATCTAGTTAAATTCTGAATCTATGTCTCAAAAAGCTCTTGGCACAAATCAGTGCTATTTCAATACAGGCAGTTTTTATTACTTTTTTCTTCAATCAAAGGGCATAGAGTTCATTTCAGTTGTGATATATGTTAAAAGTCTGGAATTAGGTAAACATTTCTTTGCCAAAAAGGGAAAATGTGCAGTGTAGATAACCATTTAAAAAGCCCTGCAATTTTGGGGCCTAAAAAGGGAAAATGGATACATAATTCCAAACAAAATTGAAGTGCATAAATGAAATCTGTCTCTAACCCAAAAGATGGTTAATGTACATGAAAGCATAATGTAGGGTACTACTGTATGTACAGTGCTGAAGCACAAGAAATGCTTTAGTATGGAGCAAGAGCCTTTCAAAGTATGGAGCATCAGCCTTTCAAAGTATGGAGCATCAGCCTTTCAAAAACTGAAGACTGGCGGGGCGAGGGGGGGGCAGAAGCAACAACATACTAAGCATACTATTCCTTCAGGAATCAGAACTTCATTTTTTAAAAACTTGCTTTCAATTTTAAATTGAATTTCAAAGAAAAAAGATGAGATTTAATTTAACTTGCAGCAAACGTACACAACCAGTATGATTACTTTGCTAGTACAAACATTACAATGAAAATATAAATACAAAAAGGAATGTACTTTTCATTTTCAACTCATTGAAGTAGGAATAGAAAAGAAACAAATTACTGTAATATTTCTATTTGGATGGATAGACTTTTAGTCATAGTAAAGAACTAAAGCTATTAACTTGAAAATGCATTGAGAAATAACACTTTGGGAATACTTACCATACTTCTTCTAATGTAGTCTACCGCTTTTTTTGTATCCATGCCTGACCAGTTATCGAGCATGTAGCAGATGCAGGAAGCACAGTACACAAACCTCATATCATTCTCACTTCCTTCCAGCACAGCACAGAAACTGAAAGAAAGGTTTCTTTCATTATACATTTTATAGCCTATTACATTAGAAAATATGAAAAGCATTTTAGGAATTGCATTATTTTTCCTTTTAAAATAAGTTAGTTACTTCTATTTATAGTATTCACATGAATGTAACCTAAACCTACATTAGATTTTCTTTTCAGAATATGTGATTCTAACCAAGCTAAGCAAAATGAATACAACTATTAACATTTAGGGGCTTGGATAACCTTATTTCCAGTAATGTCATGACACTGGTCTTTATTTATCCAAATATGTTAATGTTTACATTCTTTCACGTATCACAGTATACACTGATGTATGCGTTACCATTGTAGAATTTACTATTCTTAGCAGAATTCTTTTCCTCCCTAGAAATCTTCATAGCTCACATGGCTTTCCTGCCCAACTTTAGGATCAGATTCCCATGTATGTATAAATGTAATTGTTATCATTACAATTTCTAATACAAATGGTGAAAATTACTTGCAATCCATTTTTTTGTTTCTAATGGTTAGATTCTTTCCAAACTCTGAAAAGATTTTAAAGTTGTTATATCTAGATTATCTAGATACAATCTGGTGTTCTCTCAGAGACCCTTAAAAAGATGACTGATGCTGTGATTTGCTTCCTGATAAGCCTCCATTTGGTTCAAAGAGCTAGTTAGAATATTTTTACATAGGACAGTCTTTCAAGCACCACTGTGACACTCCCCCTTTGACCCTGGGATTCAGGTATGTACTCCATCTTGTTGCATACAAAAGCCTCCAACGCCTACTGGGAGATAGTTTCATCTCTCCTAACCTCAAGGTTGCCAGCTCCTGCTCTCTGCAGCTCAAACGGGGATCCACTCCATTACTCTTTGGATGTAGTAAAGGATATTCTCAGGAACCAGGACACTTAAGATGTGCCAGTGCTGTGGTTTACAACTTCATCCCATCCTTAGGTAACAAGTTCCTTGTATGTTATCCAGATACTTCAAATTACATTAAACCAAGGTGTGGTGGGTTGACCCTGGCTAGATGCCAGGTGCCCACCAAAGCTACTCTATCACTCCCCCTCCTCAGCTGGACAGGGGAGAGAAAATATAACAAAAGGCTCATGGGTCGAGGTAAAGACAGGGAGACAACTCAGCAATTACCATCACGGGCAAAACAGACTCGACTTGGGGAAAAAAATTAATTTAATTTATTACCAATCAATTACCTTCCCCCCACCCCTCCCTTCTTCCCAGGCTTAACTTTACTCCAGATTTTTCTACTTCCTCCCCCCGAGCGGTGCAGGGGGATGGGGAATGGCAGTTGCAGTCAATTCATCACATGTTGTCTCTGCCGCTTCATCCTCCTCAGGGGCAGGACTCCTCACACTCTTCCCCTGCTCCAGCATGGGGTCCCACCCATGGGAGACAGTCTTCCATGAACTTCTCCAACGTGGGTCCTTCCCATGGGCTGCAGTTCTTCACGAACTGCTCCAGCATGGGTCCCTTCCACGGCGTGCAGTCCTTCAGGAGCACACTGCTCCAGCATGGGTCCCCCACGGGGTCACAAGTCCTGCCAGAAAACCTGCTCCAGCATGGGCTCCTCTCTCCACAGATCTGCAGGTCCTGCCAGGAGCCTGCTCCAGTGCGGGCTCTCCACGGGGTCACAGCCACCTTTGGGCGCATCCACCTGCTCCGGCGTGGGCTCCCCCACAGGCTGCAGGTGGATATCTGCTCCACCATGGACCTCCATGGGCTGCAGGGGGACAGCCTGCCTCACCATGGTCTTCACCACGGTCTTCACCACGGGCTGCAGGGGAATCTCTGCTCTGGCGCCTGGAGCATCTCCTCCCCCTCCTTCTTCACTGACCTTGGTGTCTGTGGGCTTGTTTCTCTCACATATTCTCACTTCTCTCTCCAGCTGCAGGTTTTTTTCCCCTTCTTAAATATGTTATCCCAGAGGCGCTACCACCATCGCTGATTGGCTCACCCCTGGCCAGTGGCGGGTCCGTCTTGGAGCCAGCTGGCATTGGCTCTGTCGGACATAGGGGAAGCTTCTGGCATCTTCTCACAAAATCCACCCCTGTAGCTCCCCCACTACCAAACCTTGCCATGCAAACCCAATACACAAGGTAAAGTAGAAATGCAAATATACACATTTATTCATGACATTTAAAAAGAGACAATATAATTACATTTTTTTTAGTTAATAGAAGATATGGGTGAAGAAATAAAAAGTAAGTCTAGTATACTTATAGTAGGGTAACACCAGAAAAGTTTCTCTTTCCCTCATTCAGCTCGCTTGCTGTTTCCATCTGGACAAGATGTTAGGTCAGGTTCCAGCCTTTGTGCATCCTTCCCCTTTGGTGCAGTAAAAGTTGTTTTAATAGGTATGAAAATGTCTGTCATACTAGAAGTTGACTTCCGCTCAAGTAGCAATTCTACCCCAGAGAGGTGCAAAGCACTCTCCTTTCCCTCTGGTGGCTAGCTGGCACTCTTAGCAGGGAATACAAAATACAGGATCAAGTATAAGAGGTATCAGTCTGTACATTAAAACCATACATGATACAAACATGTAGAACAGGTTAACTGTGTGCAGTTTATCATTGTAATCGGGCATGATGACAAGCAACCGCTTCAAGGTGCTAGTGGGTTTGGAGCAACTCATCCCTAACTCCTTCCTCTTGAATAAACTTTAACAACAAAAATGGTACAACATATAATAGGAATGCATACAGCAGTGGTAAAAGCACCCCCATATGCTAGAAGATGCTGCAAATGGAAGTAGACCAACAAATCCATGTATACATACATTAGAATTTAGCCCATTAAGGTCAGTCTGTTGCTGTAAGTAACAGGAAATTGTAGATCATATAGTTCATATTTGCTACTTACATTTAGAACATTCTAGAGGGGGGAGGTGTTTGGTTTTGGGTTGTTTTTTTTTAAAAACCTACACATGTAACACTGCATTTTAATAGTTATGCTCCATTTAAAAAAAAAGTTTTAATTATAGGAGACTTCTAGGCAATACAAAGCCATTTGACCAAAACAAAGGCTTTCATAGCTGGTAAATGGGGACAGCAATTTCATTATGAAGTGAAACATAATTTCTTCAGGAATAAGATTTCTGTAGTTATGCATTTCTTAAAGTACTCTTTAAAAAATTATATTCAGTAAAATCTAAGTACACAGCTGTAAGCAAACATCATCATTCTTCAGTATGAAAGCAACTCTGGACATGAAGTGCTCTTTGGTCCTGTAAACTAGCATGTTGTTCTATTGCTTATCCCCACCAAAATATTTTCTGATAGAAAGAAAATATTATACAACTATTTTCATAAAAGTATGTATTATGTTCAATTCTACACTTGGGTTTTCTATTAACCTTCCAGAGAGTTGTAAGATATTTTATATCTTTTACCTTCCATCCTCCAGCTGGAGAGCTCTCAGTCCTGCCAGTAAGGCATCTTTATTTACTCGACTTAAATCATCTCCAAGAATAACCAGACATGAAAGACCTGTGTAAGTCATTGCTATGTGCCCACTATCATAGGGATGAGACATACCAGGACCCTTAAGGGAAAAAAGAAAGAAAGAAAGAAAAAAACCCACATCATAAGAACTTATATTACAATCACATATTCATTTTTTTATTATTAAAGGGATAAGCAAAGTTCATTTTCCTTCACTAATTATGGCTAGACTGAACACATCCCACTCAACTTTTCTGGATGAAACTAAATTACTGCACAGCTCTGCTACACTTGTAAACAGCTCGTCAGTAGGAAGCTTTGGAACAGGACTATGCCAACACTGATATTCATGCAAGAGTCAAGCAAAAAGAATCAAATGTGCTGAGCCATATCTAAGTTTATTGTGACATACTACTGGGCATTAGTTCCCTGGCAGCCAGGGGAACTCTCTGTTAAATAGCCATACCTCTACAGGTTCCTTTTGCAAAAATTTTAGAACTTAATGATCTACAAGTAGAAAGTAGTGTGAGGGATTATTGGTAATCTCTCCATCAGTTGAAGGGAAAACAAATTAGCTCCTCATCTACTTTCATCTATATTATAAAAAAATAATCAGAGTTTAAACAAACTATTTGTATAACAAATAAAGTCAACTAGGAAGCTAAAATGAGAGTTAAATGTTGACTAGTTACATGGTACAAAACCAAAAAGGAGGGAGATTGATACAGCTGTCCTAAAATTATTATTTTTCCTTGTGATATTTTATAGGTACATCCTGGACTGTACCAATGCATGACAACACAAACCACATGTAACAAGATGACTTTGGATACTTAGGATGGTACTGAGGATGGATCAACTTGGAACAACTGGAAGATGACTTTTTTTTCTCTTAAAGAGGATAAAAGAGCTATTTCTGTACTGAGCAGCAAAGACAGACAAGTTTTTAAAGCACATTTTACTAGGATTATGTCAATTGTCATTTTTATTTTGCAATTCATATTAAAAACACATGCAAAAAGCAGTACAAAAAAAAGTTAAATGAGATTATGTTATGGGTACACAGTATTTTTCAGGCCAAATCATGCTTGTTTCCCAAGCCAGAAAACGTTATTTTAAATAAGAAGCTAGGATAAAAATACCTATTGCCCACTGTTCTCACACTAGGGAATCACATTGCGGTAGGCAGGCACAAAACAAGGTGAAAGTGGCTGCAACAGCACTGAAAAGGCTCTAGCTACACAACAGAGGAGGGGAACAGGGGAGTGCTGAGAGCCACCCCTCCTCTCCCTCATTTCTGGCCCCAGGGTCTCTGTCAAGAAGTGGGGCAAAAACTTCAGCAGTCATAGCTGGCTCCCACTCCTGTCCCTGAGCCAGTGCTCCCATCACTCTCTCTTCCCCTGCATGCTCCCCGGTCCCAGACACACTTCCCCATGGGGCACCCCATAGATGGAGGACAACTGCATACTCAAATGGATTGGAGAACTATTGCAGTTGTGAAACAAGTTTTTCTTGGGTGGATGACAGGCTCTAATCTCTGAAGGAACAACTTGGCCTATCATACCATAATTTTATTATAAGCAGCTTAACCCTTGTGATGTATCAATACATTTGAAATGTAGATTTTTCACTCTAAAGATCCATATAGAGAGAGTGATACAAACTTGCTCTGTCACAGAAAAGTCTTCAGTTTCATGTAATCAATTAATTTACTTTTAAACAAAGCAAGTCTCTCCTGAAAATCCAAATTTGAACCAATTCTGGCTCTAAAAGGATTCTCAGTGTCCCAGCTCAGTAGCTAAAAATTCTTCTCACATATTTTGTCAAATGAAATACATGACACACATTAGCAGATGAAAAAAATCTGGAAAGGTTCTTCGATATTTAGTACCAACCACCTACAAAAAGTCACATCAGCAACTATGAAGAAAACTAAGTTTCCAAACACAGAATCATACAATGGTTTGGGTCAGAAGGGACCTTTAAAGATTATCTAGGTCCAACTTAGATGATCACTAGATCAGGTTGCTCAAAGCCCCATCCAACCTGACCTTGAACACTTCCAGGGATGGGGTATCCACAACTTCTCTGAGCAACCTGTTCCAGTGTCCCACCACCCTCATCGTAAAAAATGTCTTCCTTATGTCCAATCTAAATCTACTCTCTGTCAATTTAAAACCATTGCTCCTTGTCCTGTCACTACAGTCCCTGGTAAAAAGTCTTTCTCCATCTTTCTTATAAGCCCCCTTTAAGTACTGAAAGGCCACAATAAGGTCTTTTCCTTTCTTCTGCTTTTTGCTTCTGAGCTTCTTCAAGACAAAGACATTTTCTTGAGCATTTTTTCTGAATTCTTTCTCCTTCAAGATTTCTTCTTTTTCTTGATGCTCTGGGGACCCCCAGAGCTAGATGCAGTACTCCAGGTGGGGTCTCACAAGAGCAGAGTAGATATAGTGAAACAGTTCAATTTTAATTTTGAAAATTCTATTTATTTCCAGAGGAAGATTAAATTTACTAAGCAAATGAGAATCACACTAAGGAAATTCAGGCTTGAGTTTTTAAAACCATGGTTACAGAAATTCTATCCAAATGTCAACTACTATGAAGGCGCTTGGATATTCAATAAATTTTCTAAGGCATCTGTAAATCTCAAAAGAATATTCCCCTTTAAGTGGCAATTTTTCACACTGTGTCAACACAAAGTAACTGAAAATTCCTGCTTTCTCTAAATTGTACTTTTCTATATACACACACATCCATATTGTCTGCAAAGCTTTGGTAGCCTACAAACATATTAAAATAACTGGGTCTTTATTTTTTGTGTGAATGCAGGTATTTCTTTTACACTGTTATTTGCTGCAATAAAAACAGATTACAGAAGTGTTAGAAGCACATATACTGTATGCTCATGATACAAAATAACAGCCCCCCCAACAAACAGTATCAATCCCTACAGTATCTAGACAATGTACAAATTTTATCTCCTCTTTCTTTTCCATGCAAACATTTCAACATGTGTGGGTAGCATACTGTTTTTCCAAATACAGGATTTCAGCAACCCCTGAGGTGTATAAAACTTTGTGCTCCACCCTACTAGCAAACTATAAAATATTTCAATAAAATTAAACACAGAAGATTCAGAATCAAGTATGAGATCATATAAACAAATTATTACAAAGCATACTCACAAAGGCCGAGATGAAGTTTCACATGTAAACTTACTCTAGGGTTTTGGGAGTTTTTGAGGGCCTAACAGATCTTTGTTTACCATACATGCTTTTTTCTTTTTTTTTAATGTAAAACAAATATAATTTGTTCAAATTTTAAGTGCACTAGAATTCAATTTATCTCCTAGTCTGCTCTAGGCTCCATGGAATTATTTCAAGCTTGTCATGATACAACTCATCACATACTATGTTTTACCTACACATAACAATATATACTTCACATGCTAATTCAACTAACACACCTGGGCCCGAATAACAGGATTTCTTTGAGGGGACATCATTTAGAAGAACTAGATATTCCAGACAAAAAAAGAAAAAATTTACCTTTTTTTGCATATAAAGAGGTAAAAAATTAAATGGGAAGTCATTAAATTTGTAGAAACTGGTCCTGTGACAATTTTATGCCACAAAGTAGAAGTTAAATATTTTTTCCGAAAGGAAAAGATTACAAGAAGTTTTAAAGGTTTTGTAAGATAGTTGCTAATGCTTCCAAAATTTGTATGGATGGGAGAAAGTCTTTTGTGATTAAAGTAAGACTAATCAATGGCTCCATTACACGTATGTATACCCTTGTATTGAGCTAGATAACCTTGAGCAGGGCTTAGGTTTTTGGAGGGTTTGGTTTTTTAATATTTAAAATATTTTTCAAAATTATCTAACAACATTCCTTCCCTTTACTAAACTATAGAAAAAATGATCATATGCACTTGAAGAAGGACTTCATTTTTTTTTTTCCTAAAGTAACTTTAAATTTCAAACTTACATAAGCGAAGATGAACCCTCCTCAGAAGCTCCCAACTGCTTTTTCTGGCATAGGTCTTTGAATTCTTGAAAGAAAAGAAAAAAAAAAAAAACACCACCCCAAAAAAAAGAAAATAAAACTCAACAAAAAAAGAAAAAGCCCTCTTCAGGAATATCTAGAAACATAGTACATTCCAACTGCAAAATTCTATTTTTGTACCCTTGAGACTACAGAAGTGAATGTTTAAGGTAAAAATAATCTCATCTCCCCCCAATAAAATGTTTTCAAGTACAAAAGTGCACTTTTTTTTCTGTATGGAAATGAAATGCAAGAAAAATACCTGAACTACAAGATTGCTGACTTTTAAGTTTCTTGACTTATGTTGGATATCAAAGGCGTTTAAGCATTATGTGTATTTAATAGAAAAACCCATTGTTAAACCACCTCTGCTATGTAGGACAAAGTAATTCAGACACAGCGTAAAAGTCTACTCTGAATTTATCAAAGACACCATAGTCAAAGCAACTGATTTTAAATGGGCACCTTCGTGCTTGGTTAAAATAAGCTGCTGATTAAGTTCTGTACTATGAATAAAGCTACTTCTGGTTAAATTGATCTATTTCCGCTTCATAGACATTGCAGACCAAAGGAATAGCAGCAACAAGTAATCCAATTGTCAGGCTAGTCATAAAAACCAAACCAAAAAAAAACCAAGACGCTGCTGCCATCATCTCAAACCATGAGCTTCATGGGCCAATGACACACAGGTAACCAAAATTATTTTAAGACAGACACCAGTTAAAATCTCAAAAATGAAGAACAAGAACGGTGTTAAACTGCCTATGTATTGTGAAACATTTAGACTAAACACCCACAGGAAATGAATGTGACCCACTAAGGTTATGTCTAAATTAAGGAGAAATGCAGTGCAACAGGAATCTGTCTGGAGAGCAGAACAATTAGTGCTGAAGTCCCGGTGACGACACTATGTGCATTTCAGAATTTCTGCTAGCTGTAGTCTGGCTTCATGGAATAAAGGCCCACATTCTAGTTTCAGCTGGGATAGAGTTAACTTTCTTCCGAGTAGCTGGTACAGTGTTATGTCTTGGGTTCAGTATGAGAAGAATGTTGATAACACACTGATATTTTCAGCTGTTGCTAAGTAGTGTTTAGACTAAGGCAAGTATTTTTCAGCTTCTCATGCCCAGCCAGCAAGAAGGCTGGAGGGGCACAATAAGCTGGGAGGGGACACAGCCAGGGCACCTGAACCAAAGTGGCAACAAGGTATTCCATACCATGTGACATCACATCTAGTATATAAACTGGGAGGAGTTGGCCTAGGCGGGGATTGCTGCTCGGGAACTAACTGGGCATCGATTCAGAGTGGTGAGCGATTGCATTGTGCATCATTTGTATATTCCAATCCTTTTATTATTATTATTGTTATTTTATTATTGTTATTATTATCATTATTAGTTTCTTCCTTTCTGTTCTATTAAACTGTTCTTATCTCAACCCATGAGTTTTACCTTTTTTTTCCTGATGCCCTCCCCCATCCCACTGGGTGGGGGGGAAGTGAGTGAGCGGCTGCGTGGTGCTTAGTTGTTGGGTGGGGTTAAACCACGACATTCCATTTTGGCACCCAACGTGGGGCACGAAGGGTTGAGAAAAGACAAACCTGACCAGGGCATGTTAAAACGAATTTGTTACAAGCATTCATTACACTAGTTTAATAGTCGCTAGTCATAATGTAGGTTTATGAGCTCTTAGAGTTGTGGCACTCATTTTTAAAGTTCTGTTATGTATCACCTCACTTGCTGTATGTAGTCCCTGTGCTGCTGCTTATCATCCGTGGGAGGTGGATTAAGGCTTTCGCTTTGATGTACTGTGTAATATTGGCTTATGGTATGATAAAATTATCGGTCGTGGGACTAATCCAGTATTTGCACTCAGCATTGTCGTCACCTCTATACTTCAGGAGGCATCTGTGGGAAACTATTAATAATTACACCCTTTACCTCTCCTCCTCGGAGAGCCAATCTATGGGCGAGACACCTTTCTTCCCCTTTCCCTTCTCCTCCAGTCTAATTACAGTAGCGTTTGAGAATTTGGAAAAATTTGAATACCCTTGGGATGTTGAAACCAGCGTGGTCCTCTTGCTAGGAACTAGCATGTTCCTGAATGTGGTTCAGGTCTTGTTTAAGGTTAAACAACTATTTAAGAAAATCACCCAGACATCTGCCCCGAGGCTGGATAATTATGAGTGGCAAGCTGTGTGGGGTAGAATGGGCAAGTACCTAGGACAGCGGGCACCTCCAATGTTTTGGAAATTCACCCCTGAACAAGTGCACGATCCGGAAGAACTAATAAAATATTTGGAAAAAGCATGCTGTCACCCTGGCAACTCCAGAGAGACACAAATCATTGCAACGTGCTGGGGCCTGGCCCATGCCTATCGAGCCCTGTCCAACACCACTCAGTACCCTCAAGGGGAAGAGAAGGTCTCTGGATCTAACAACAAGGCGACAGGCACTACAGCCCCTCCAACCCTGGCGACAGGCACTACAGCTGAACCAGAGAACCAACCCGTACCGCTATCAGTTGCCCCCATACAGAAGAAGAAACATACAAAAAAATCAGTTTGCTTAGCGAAGGAGGAAGATGAACCAGGGTCATCACGAGAACAGGAGGAAGAGGCAGAACCAGAGGTAATCACCCGATCCCTATCCCTGAGTGAACTGTGGGACATGCAAAAAGATTTCAGCCGTCATCCAGGTGAGCACATTATCACCTGGCTGCTCCAATGCTGGGACAATGGGGCTAGTAGCCTGGAATTAGAAGGCAGGGAAGCCAAGCAGCTGGGATCGCTTGCCAGGGAAGGTGGCATTGTCAAGGCAATTGGAAAAGGGACACAAGCCCTTAGCCTCTGGAGGCGACTCCTGTCAAGCGTGAAGGAAAGGTACCCCTTCAAGGACGATGTTATATGTCAACCAGGCAAGTAGACCACCATGGAGAGAGGTATCCAATATCTGAGGGAATTAGCCATGCTAGAGACAATGTATTATGACCCAAACAACCCACAATTGCCCAAAGATCCAGACGAAGTCCAATGCACACGACCCATGTGGCGGAAGTTTGTACGGAGCGCACCATCATCCTATCCCAGCCCACTGGCAATAATGACCTGGAAAGACGAAGAGGCACCAACGGTGGATGAAATGGCTCACCACCTCCAGCAATACAAAGAAAATCTCGCTTCCTCCCTACAAGCCTGCATTTCAGCTGTGGAGAGGCTGTCCCGGGATTTCCAGCAATTCAAAGAGGATATGTCCTACTCCCCACCTGTACGGACCAATGTCTCAGCTATTAGGGGTGAGCGTTCCTCTGCCCAAGAGAAAGAATATAGAAGGTACACACCACGAGGTGCCCTGTGGTTTTACCTATGTGACCACGGAGAAGACATGAGGAAATGGGATGGAAAACCTACCTCGGTCCTAGATGCACGGGTACGTAAGCTGCGAGGAAAAACCACCACAAAAGGGGATTCTACCAGGAAAAATGCTGTTCCAGTTTCCAAACAGAGTAGAAGGGCTGATCTTACTTCTGATCCTCTTGAAGGGACTTCTGAGCCAATTTTATGAGAAGTGGGTAATGGATACTCTGACCAGAATTAGAGGGGCCCTGCCTCCAGCCAGGTGGAGGAAAGGGATAACCGGGTCTATTGGACTGTGTGGATCCGATAGCCTGGCACATTAGACCCACAGGAGTATAAGACTCTAGTAGACACCGGCGCACAGTGTACTCTAATGCCATCAAGTTATAAAGGGGCAGAACCCATCTGTATTTCTGGTGTGACAGGGGGATCCCAACAGTTAACTGTATTGGAGGCTGAAGTAAGCCTAACTGAGAATGAGTGGCACAAAAACACCGTTGTGACTGGTCCAGAGGCTCCATGCATCCTTGGCATAGACTACCTCAGGAGAGGGTATTTTAAGGACCCAAAGCGGTATCGGTGGGCTTTTGGTATAGCTGCCTTGGAGACGGAGGGAATTGAACAGCTGTCTACCCTGCCTGGTCTCTCTCAGGACCCTTCGGTTGTGGGGTTGCTGGGGTTGAAGAAAGAGTGCCAATTGCTACCACAACGGTGCACCGGCGGCAATATCGCACCGAGACTCCCTGACTCCCATCCACAAGTTGATTTGTCGCCTGGAGAGCCAAGGACTGATCAGCAAAACTCGCTCACCCTTTAATAGTCCCATATGGCCAGTGCGAAAGTCTAATGGGGAGTGGAGACTAACAGCTGACTATCGTGGCAAAACTCATTCTTCAAGCTTTATGCACTGGGGAAGATTTGAAAAAGTTTCCCAAAAGTAGATACTCCTTTTAATGTACTACATGGCATGGCACTAACCCACCAGACCTTTGGGAAAACATGACTGATACATTTTTATTATCTTGCTTTGAAAAATTATGTCTTTATTAATTTTATAACAATTATACCACAATAATAGCCTTACAACCTCAACTGCTTTAGGTGACTTATCAAAAGGAAGACAACCAGCTTCTTTCTGATTAAAACTTTTTTTTTTTAAACTACAACCATACTGAAATTATGGTCTGCTGTTTTGCCTTTAAGCTTTATTTTTTAATAAAGTATCCCAATAAGTTACCAGTAGAGATCCCAAATTGTTTTAGGTTTTCTTTTAAGCAGAAGTTTTCCTTCTTTCCTTCAAGCCCATTTGGAGGTAGGATTGTCACTGAGGTGAATTCCAGTTAAAACAGATGATGAATTCATCTTACTACTACAATTGAAGCTCACTGCAGACACCATCTCTAGTGTAAAAAGGGGTAAATACCAAAGCAAACCAAGAGAGATATTACCTTGTCTGTCACACACTGCTGTAGCACCTGATGTAGAGACATACAAAACTGTCTTTATAATTATTTTTTCCCTTGTTATAAAGCATAACTTCTAAATATTACTGTATTGGGTCTGGCTAAGATGGAGTTAATACTCCCCATAGCAGCCCTCATAGCGCTGTGCTCTGCATCAGTAGCTAGAAAGGTGTTGATAACACACCAGTGTTTTGGCTACTGCTGAGCACTGCTGGCACAGCATCAAGGCTGTCCCTCCAACATTTTTGCCCCCCCCTCAACGGCAGGCTGAGGCAGGGCAAGATCTTGGGAGGGGACATAACCAGGACAGCTGACCTAAACTAACCAAACAGATATTCCATACCATATGACATCAGCTCAGCTATAAAAGCTAAGTAAAGGGAGACGGAAGGGGGGCATTTTTGTCTTCCGGAGCAACCACTACGCGTACTGAAGCCCTGCTTCCCAGGAAGTGGCTAGACATCGCCTGCTGATGGGAAGTAGAGAATAACATCGTTTGTTTTTCTTTGCTTTCGCGCGTGACCTTTGCTTTCACTTTATTAAACTGTCCTTATCTTGACCCATGAGCTTTTTGTTATATTTTCTCCCCCCTGTCCAGCTGAGAAGGGGGAGTGATAGAGCGGCTTTGGTGGGCACCTGGCATCCAGCCAGGGTCAACCCACCACAATTACTACTATAAATACTTCGCTGACAAGAAGAGGCATTAAGTGGTTATTACTCTAGAGTAGATTAACATTCCCACAAGCTACTCAGAAACGTAAAGCTGTGCTGTTAGAATAAATAAAAATGAGGTCAAAACAAGATGCTGTACCACCTTCATATTCGAGCTAGTTCAAGCATTTTCACACTCATCTACAGTCATAACCATATCAGATGTCCATCCTCGCTTTCAATTTCATATCCCAGTATTCATAAACTCATATCTAAAATTTTCTTGTTATCTGTCCTCTAGAAAAATCAAATACTTGGTCATAACTTAGGGCTCTTCAGATGTTTCATCTACTCTTTAGTGAGGAGATCTGCCTTTTCATCCTCAAACACAGCACAGAACTTCTGTATCTTTTTCACAATCCTTCCTGCACACTGGCCCCTATTTCCATCTTCCAACCCTATCAGGCCTTCTGTATCATCTTTAGCAGCCTCTGTTCACCTCCTTTCTCCCCTGTATTAAGGACAATTTCTTTTCCTATACAGACTTAATTCTCTTGAACCTCAGTTCCATAGGTTTAAAAGCATCCTCTCTTATGATCTTCCACCACAGACTGGGATGAGCAGAGCCTTGCCTTTTTGAATGGATACCAGGTACAATCAAACACCCCATATTTCATCAAAGGAAGAGGAACACTGAAGAACAGCATGTGCTGTACTACCTGATACAGAGCTGTTCTGCCCTTCACTTCCAGGTCCACAGACAGTTTTTGACCTGGAGAAGTTTCCCCTCCCCAGTTATAGATCAGATAAGTGCACTAAGACAAGCCACAGTTTCTATGTCACTGCCCCCAGAAACACAAGCAGTACCATTTTAAGAGTACTGCACGTTTTTTAAAATCTCTGTAATTGTTTCAGTATACTAACAGTGCAAAAAAACCCTGTTTCCCAGATTTTCCACAATTCTGTAGGTAATATTATAAAAAAGACACATGATCATTTACTGCCTAATTGAAAATCTTTTTCCCCAACACTTAACTAACCTTGGATGGATTGAATGGCATCCCTAAATATGAAGAGCCTCTGAATCCACAGCGATTTAAATTTGAGCCTGGAAAAGGAAGAAAAATAAAGAGTCAACTAATTTGCTTTGCTGAAACATTCATTATAAACCATAATTCTCCAGTCAAGATCAAAACCTGTTAGTTCAACACCATTCGCAGTATTACCAGTATTTGTATGTGTCCTTTCAGTATATTCCCAACCTCAGCTTGTTACCATTATGAAAAGGAAAAAAAATTAAAATTAAAAAAAAAAAACAACCAAAGAAAACCACAAGCAAACTGGGTCCTGGTGTAATGACAAAGTAAGCCATTTTTTATTTGGTGGAAATACATTGTTCATACCAGCATACAATTGTCTTCCATGCTCTCAAAAATCTTTAAAAAATGACTCCCCTGGAAAAGTGCTCAGAGTTACCAGATTTTTTTTCTCCTCTCTAGATTCCTGCCTGGTAATACTATCTGTTCCTAAAAAGAATTGTTTTAAAATACTTTGCAACATGTACAAGGACAAACAATTTACAGTTTTAAGCTAGTAGTGATTTAACTTGATACAGTCAGAATGAAATACTTAAAACGATGTGAAAGACAAATTTTTAATGGAGCTATTCCTCTGCCACCTAAAATTCAGGCACAAAAACATTTTACCAATCAAACATTTCTTTCAGTGATTCAGATGTGACTTGTTTTAAATGTGTCATGGTATCTGAGCATGTAGCACAGAGAAGTGTGTACCGCATACTGTCTAGAGCTAAGTACAGGTTTCCAGGGCTCAAATCTGTTTCTGCACTGCAACAACTCAACTGCTTCACTCCTCAACATCCAAAGCTAAAAGCCTAATGAGTACTCTAAATCATCAGCACTAGGGTGTTCTTAAATTCTCTTCCCCTCCCCCCAACTTCAGACTCAAACCTAAATTAGGGAAAATTGCACCAGACTAAGTGAAGAAAAATAGTTATAATGTTGAAAGCCCTAAAAAAGATCATTAAGCAATGTGGTACATAAACTGTAGTGTAATTTATCAACACATTAACTTCTAACTTAAAATACATTCTGCATATATGCAACTTCTAAATTTGAATTACTTCGACTGATACAAGTTTCTATGCAATTACAGTGTGCAATTTCTCTATCAGACAAGTCTTTGAAACTAACTTCCATGGAGTGAACTATCATTCAACAGAATGTCGTGGTTTAACCCCAGCCAGCAACTAAGCACCACACAGCCACTCACTCACTTCCCCCTCACCCAGGGGGATTGGGGAGAGAATCGGAAAAAAAGGTAAAACTCGTGGGTTGAGATAAGAACAGTTTAATAGAACAGAAAGGAAGAAACTAATAATGATAATGATAACACTAATAAAATTACAGCAGTAATAATAAAAGGATTGGAATATGCAAGTGATGCACAGTGCAATTGCTCCCCACCTGCCGATTGACGCCCAGTTAGTCCCCGAGCGGCGATCCCCCTGCCCCCACTCCCCCCAGTTTATATACTAGATGTGACATCACATGGTATGGAATACCCCATCGGCCACTTTGGGTCAGCTGCCCTGGCTATGTCCCCTCCCAACTTCTTGTGCCCCTCCAGCCTTCTTGCTGGCTGGGCATGAGAAGCTGAAAAATCCTTGACTTTAGACTAAACATTACTTGGCAACAACTGAAAACATCAGTTATCAACATTCTTCGCATACTGAACTCAAAACATAGCACTGTACCAGCTACTAGGAAGACAATTAACTCTATCCCAGCTGAAACCAGGACACAGAAGAAAACACCTGCAATTCTCCACTTCCTCCACCATATACCTTTCAAACAAAAGGGTTTTTTTAATGACAAGTGTAACGAAGTCAGTTTGTCATGCATTAAAAACTGCTATCTTCTAGTCATACCAACAAAGTGAAAAAGGCTCAAAGAAGGGGACCTCAGCTGAATTCGTACCAGCATAAACAGTCTCAGCTATAGTGGTGACTCACCACAGGGCAGTTTTCCCCAGCACGTGTTGGAGCAGCTGTCCCTGCTAGGGTAGAGGCTTCAATGCAGGTGGAGCTTCAGATGGCAGATGAAGCCCTCCAAGCCCTAGGCTGCAAAACTGAAGACGAGCCAGATGTGCCTTCAAGCAAAGGATCTGGGCCACCTGACCCCAAACCATGCGAGACCACCAAGAAGAAGCAGCAAGTCATCCCCGCTGAGGGGGACAGAGGAATCCATCTGTCAAGCCAACCTGTCATCTAGAGAAGTTTGCTGCCTGCTGGGGACCCGGATCCAGGATGTTGTAGAGGGAATGCCAAAGCTCGTATGACCCTCTCATTACCACCCCCTGCTGTTCTTCCATGTGGGCACAAATGTTACAGCCAGGGGCAACCTGGAGAGTATCAAAAGCGACTACAGAGCTCTGGGGGCGGTAGTAAGGGGCATGGGGGCCCAGGTGGTGTTCTCCTCTATCCTGCTGGTGAGGGGAAAGGGTGTGAGGAGCAGGGCACTGATAATGAAGGTAAATAGTTGGCTGCGGAGCTGGTATTGGCAACAGGGGTTTGGGTTTGTCCTGGTTTCAGCTGGGATAGAGTTAATTGTCTTCCTAGTAGCTGGTATAGTGCTATGTTTTGAGTTCAATATGAGAAGAATGTTGATAACACTGATGTTTTCAGTTGTTGCCAAGTAATGTTTAGACTAAAGTCAAGGATTTTTCAGCTTCTCATGCCCAGCCAGCAAGAAGGCTGGAGGGGCACAAGAACTTGGGAGGGGACACAGCCAGGGCAGCTGACCCAAAGTGGCCAATGGAGTATTCCGTACCATGTGATGTCATGTCTAGCATATAAACTGGGGGGAGTGGGGGTAGGGGGATCACCGCTTGGGGACTAACTGGGCACTGGTTCAGAGTGGTGAGCAATTGCATTGTGCATCACTTGTATATTCCAAACCTTTTATTATTATTACTATTGTCATTTTATAAGTGTTATCATTATCATTATTAATTTCTTCTTTTCTGTTCTATTAAACCGTTTTTATCTCAACCCACGAGTTTTACTTCTTTTCCTGATTTTCTCCCCCATCCCACTGGGTGTGGGGGGAAGTGAGTGAGTGGCTGCATGGTGCTTAGTTGCTGGCTGGAGTTAAACCACGACATTCCATTTTGGCGCCCAACGTGGGGCACGAAGGGTTGAGATAGTGACAAAACTGACCAGAGCTTGTGAAAATGAATTTGTTACAAGCATTCATTACATTGGTCTAATAGTCGCTGGTCACTATGTCGATTTATGACCTCTTAGAGTTGTTGCTCTCGTTTTTAAAGTTCTGTTATGTATCACCTCACTTGCTGTATGTAGTCCCTGTGCTGCTGCTTATCATGCGTGGGAGGTGGATTAAGGCTTTCGCTTTGATGTACTGTGTAATACTGGCTTATGGTTGTGGCAGTATACTCCCCCCACCCCCCCGCCCAGCAGGAAACGAAACTTCTCCAGGCAGGGGGAAGAGGAAAAAAACCCTAAACCCAAGAGGCCGCAGGTTGAAAGTTGAACAGACCAATCGAGACATGCCAGGTACACTGAGGTGACCTTCTTGGCAAATAGGGATTAAATGACCACAGATCAGATTCGACAGGGGTATAAACGGGGTCCCGCCGGAGGACATGTTGGAATCAGTCCTCCTTGGAGCAGTGGGTCTGCAGTCAGGGACTCCCCCTTGGGTCGGGGCACTGCCCAAGGTAACTCCTCCAGGGAGAGAGCCCTCAGCTTTTAGGTGAGTGATATGCGCATTTTGAGTCATCGCTTTTAAATCTTAAGGATTCTTAAGTCGGCTGTGTAGTACTAATTCCCCTTACATCATTGAGCCTGTGGTTTATAAAATGTTATCGGAGTTCTAACTAACTTTTTACTGAAGAATAAATCTGATTTCTAACGCCTGTTGGATTTGATTGTGCATGCATCCGTAACATTTTAAATTGCCATAGTTGGCAGGATGGTGTTAATAGAGGAATTATTACGGAAGCACGGCTGCAGCCCTTCTCCCCCAGGTCTGGAATGGGCGAAGGAGAAGTGGTCCAATTCAGCAGCGGTCGTGGAGAGAATTAAACCTATGCCACAGAAGTAGTCGAGATGGCAAAGGCCAAAGCAGTTTGTGTGCCCTCCTAGGCACCTACTTGATTCAAGCAAAAAACCAAAAGAGGGATTCTGCTAAAAGGCATGGGGAAATAGATTGTCCGAAGGTGGAATTGGAAGAAAGGGACGTGGGACCCCTTATTAAAACAGAAAGGCACAGGGGTCCACACGGTGGGAGCCCCCGAACCACTATTCGCACAACCCCTTGGTCGGGACCCGAACTCAGCGAGTTACAAGCTAAGTTTTCATGCAAGCCGGGCGAAACCGAATCTAAGTATTTGTGGAGAGTTTCTTTAATGGCTGGGGATTGGATACTGTTGAGTGATGATGAAGCAAGAGGTTACTGGGGACCGGGAGTGTTCCTGAGTGACGGACCGGTGGGTGATCAGTCGATAACGGCCCGAGTAGCTTACTGGGCTGGGGGTGTGGACCCCAGGGAGAGAGGAGAACCTATTACTATCCGGGTAAAGGGACTGTCGGAGTTAACGGAGGGAGTGCAAAAAGCCGCCTGTGTTCAGGCCATGTATGATAGAGGGCAGCAAGGGATACCGATGACTGCCCCGGTGGATCTCCGCCACCTCAGACCCCTTATTAGAGGTCTGCCGGACGCTTTAAAGATACACGTCCAGTCCGTCAGAGAAAGAATCCAGGGGGCCATTGAACGCAATCAGCAGAACCCCCAGAGGCCGCCCGCGCACGTGATGACCTGGGCGGAAGTACAGCACAGCATAGTAGTTCACGGGCGCGAGATGGGATGGGCGGAGCCGAGCGGTGGCACGGAGGGCAGCAGGAAGGTCCGCCCAGCCGGTTGTAAACCCCGCCCCGAGCGGTCTCGATCTCGCGGGCGGTCGGGTCGGAACTACGATCCCGGAAGGGACGCTCTCTGGCGGAAGGCACCGGCACTGGGGGCAGCCCGAGCCGTGCTGCACGGGCAGTCCACTGACGACATCCGGGAGTGGAATTGCTGGAGGGGAAAGCTAGAGACCAAAGGGAAGCGCCGGCAACCCCGCCCCCTCGGGAAGAGAAACGGGACCCTTTCGCGGCACTGCGAGAGGAACTGGAAGGGCTAATAAACTAGGAGCTGCGGTTTGGGGTTCAGGCCGCCCAGTCCGCATGGTGAATACCTGCCAATGGTCTGCTGATAAAGAGCCTTATATACGCATTCCTGTGGGTCCAAGACGGATAAGTTTAGAATTCTTAATCGATACAGGAGCCCAAATTAGTGTTTTAAGCGAACGACAAGCTAGTGAGCTGGGAATGAAACCATCGAGAAAGGCTATAAACATTATAGGAGTAACAGGGGCGACAGAAAAATGCCCCATAGCTCGAACCCAACTTTGGCTACCGGGGGAAAAAAGAATGACAGCTGTGGAGGTGGCTTTAAGCCCCTATGAGGGAAATATACTGGGATTTGATGTGCTGGCGGGCAAACAATGGTACCTACCCAATGGCAGGGTGTGGAGCTTCGGAGGCAGGGAGGCAGAGGCTATTCATGTGAGAACATTGCAGGTTGCTCCTGCACTACTGCAATCTAAAGTAACCTGTGTCCCTCAATACCCACTTCCAGCCGCGGCCAAATGGGGCATTTCGGAAGTAATTAATGATCTGGAGAAAAGAGAGATCATAAGTCGCACACATTCCCCTTATAATTCTTCTGTTTGGCCAGTCCGCAAATCAGATGGAAGGTGGCAACTAAGAATTGATTACAGGAGATTGAACGGTAATACCCCACCATTAACCGCTGCTGTTCCAAGTATTACCTCAGTAATAACAGCAATACAGGCTGTGGCCCACCCATGGATGGCTGCTTTAGATGTCAAGGATATGTTTTTTATGGTTCCCCTAAGGGAAGAGGACAAACCCCAGTTCGCCTTCACTTGGGAAGGGACACAATGCACTTTTAATCGACTTCCCCAGGGATATAAGCACTCCCCCACTATTGCCCACAATGCTTTAGCCAAGCTCCTTGATGCTGTGGAAGTAGCACTCCCCCATTATTGCCCACAATGCTTTAGCCAAGCTCCTTGATGCTGTGGAAGTACCATCAGGCGTTCACATATATCAATATATAGATGATATCCTCGTCGGTGGGGATAACAAGGAACAGGTAGGGCAAGTGGCTGAGGCCATCTGGAATCTGTCAGTCAAGAATGGGCTAGACGTTCCATCTTCTAAATGTCAAGGTCCTGGACAAGAAGTCAAATTCCTGGGGGCATGGTGGATAGCTGGAGCAGTTGCGGTACCTGACGACACTCTATCAGCTATTGAAAAGGGACAGACTCCAGGCAATAAAACGGAGTTACAACAGCTGTTAGGTACTTTGGGCTACTGGAGAAAACATATACCAGGGTTTTCAGTGATTGCCCACCCTCTCTATGACTTGCCCCGAAAGAATAGGAAATGGGATTGGACTTTGCAACATACGGAAGCCCTTAACACTCTGAAGGATGAGCTTAAGGCTTATCAGAGACTAGGCCCATTGCACCAGCGAGATCCATTAAGGGTGGAATGGGGATTCACTGAACATGCCTCATACTGTGGCGTGTTTCAAAAGGGGCCACAGGGACCAGCTAGACCGTTATTATTCTCTTCCACTGCATTTAAAGAGACTGAGCAACGATATTCAGATTGGGAGAAGGGGGTCCTTTCCCTCACTAGAGCAGTTAAGGAGGCTGAAAAGCTGCGTACCTCACAGGATGTTATAGTACAGGGTCCTTTCCCTCTCTTAAATTCAATCCTCAATGGGTCACCTCCTCCCGAGGGAGTAGCCCAAAAGGCCATAGTTAGGAAATGGTATGCATACCTAGAAGGGATAAGCCAATTGCTCCCACTAAAGGAGGGTCCGACTAAGGTTTTCAAACTACAGCAACCTGTGAACCCCGATCCGACCTTGTTGGGTCGACCTTATAAACCTTCTCTGATTGAGGAGGCACCCAAATTTGTGGCAGGCTCAGATGTGCAGGGAGTGTGGCTCACTGATGCATCTGCCCGTCGAGTGGGATCAAAATGGCAATATAAAGCAGTTGCACTGGAAATTGGTATTGGGAAACCTTAGATATGAGCGGAAAGACTCACCACATCGGTGACCGGTGGATAATCCCAGACTTTTAACCCTGTGACCCGGTTTTAAGACCAAGGCCTAGTTTGTGCTTTCTTACAGGACAATGAAGAAACGAGCTATTCCAGTGCTTCTACTGGCAGTGATGATGGTGGCAGGCATGGATGGTGAAAATCTGGATGATAATATCGTGAGCCCTTGAGCTCACATGGGAGCAATGTACGAATTATAGTTGGAGTTTCAGATTGTATGGGGGAGGAGGTTATACTCATGTTATTTATAGTTGGTCACCAGATGCAACTATACCCTCCAACTAGCCCATGAGATCACCGAGTGCAGTTGGAATGGTACCACATCATGCCCTGCAATTCCATAGGTGTGTGTGGTGGGTTGACCCTGGCTGGATGCCAGGTGCCCACCAAAGCCATTCTATCACTCCCCCTCCTCAGCTGGACAGGGGAGAGAAAATATAACAAAGGGCTTGTGGGTCAAGATAAGGACAGGGAGAGATCACCCAACCAATTACCATCATGGGCAAAATAGACTCAGCTTGGGGAAAATTAACTCAATTTATTACCAATCAACCAGAGGAGGGTAATGAGAAATAAAACCAAATCTCAGAACACCTTCCCTCCACCCCTCCCTTCTTCCAAGGCACAACTTCACTCCCGGATTCTCTACCAACCCCCCCAGTGGCGCAGGGGGACGGGGAATGGGGTTTATGGTCAGTTCATCACACGTTATTTCTGCCGCTTCATCCTCCTCAGGGGGAGGACTCCTCACACTCTTCCCCTGCTCCAGCATGGGGTCCCACCCACGGGAGACAGTCCCCCACGAACTTCTCCAACGTGGGTCCTTCCCACGGGCTGCAGTTCTTCACGAACTGCTCCAGCATGGGTCCCTTCCACAGCATGCTGTCCTTCAGGAGCACACTGCTCCAGCGTGGGTCCCCCACGGGGTCACAAGTCCTGCCAGAAAACCTGCTCTGTGGGCTCCTCTCTCCACAGATCCGCAGGTCCTGCCAGGAGCCTGCTCCAGCGCGGGGTTCCCACGGGGTCAGAGACTCCTTTGGGCACCCACCTGCTCCGGCATGGGGTCCTCCATGGGCTGCAGGTGGATATCTGCTCCACCGTGGACCTCCATGGGCTGCAGGGGGACAGCCTGCCTCACCATGGTCTTCACCACGGGCTGCAGGGGAATCTCTCCTCCGGCGCCTGGAGCATCTCCTCCCCCTCCTTCTTCACTGACCTTGGTGTCTGCAGGGCTGTTTCTCTTACATGTTCTCACTCCTCTCTCTGGCTGCCGTTTCTGTCTGTCCCAGCAACTTCTTATTCCTTCTTAAATATGTTATCACAGAGGCACTACCACTATCGCAAATTGGCTCGGCCTTTGCCAGCGGCGGGTCTGTCTTAGAGCCGGCTGGTATTGGCTCTCTCAGACACAGAGGAAGCTTCCAGCAGCTTCTCACTCAAGCCACCCCTGTAACCCCCCCCGCTACCAAAACCTTGCCACATAAAGCCAATACAGGGTGACTATGAATGGTACCCAAGAAAACACCGACAGAGCACTCCAGAACTGAGTTTACAACTATCAACCTTAGCCAACGTTACATCTGATAATTTGGGGATTCTTGAACACTCAGTTATAACACACCTGTAAAATGACTATCAATATTTGGGAAAGAGAAGGGTGCATGTGAAGTTTGAATCTATGGATGGACAACTGCTGTGTTCACTCCAAATGTGTCAATGTAGCTTCAAGATTAAATCAACAAAAGAAAATAGCAAGAGACCTAGAGGCAATTGCTTCTGCACCAGGGACTAACTGACTGGGGAAAAGGTTTTGATATGTTTGGATTTTCTTTCACGGGGTGGGCGACCAGCCTTCTCTAATCTTTAATAATGCTTGTAGTTATGATTACTGTAATCTGTATTGCAATAAGTTCTATCAAACACTTGGTAGTGCAGCCTGTACTAACGGTTAAGTATACTCCATTAAAACCTGTTCATGCGCTGGATATTCCTGTGTCCGATATTCCACTTTAATTCTAGACCAGAATGAAATGATGGCCCACAATGAGCGTCCAATTCACCAAACTGCGCTCCCTTTTAAATTTGGAGGCAAGAGGTGACTGTACCACCACTCCAAAGAAAACAGTCGAATCATGACTGTGGTCATGGGATGGATTGTGGCAGTACACTCCCCTCCCTGCCCCTACCCAACAGGAAACGAAACTTCTCCAGGCAGGGGGAAGAGGAAAAAAACCCTAAACCCTAGAGACCGCAGGTTGAAAGTTGAACAGACCAATCGAGACGTGCCAGGTACACTGAGGTGACCTTCTTGGCAAATAGGGATTAAATGACCACAGGTCAGATTTGACAGGGGTATAAACGGGGTCCCGCCGGAGGACATGTTGGAATCAGTCCTCCTCGGAGCAGCGGGTCTGCAGTCGGGGACTCCCCCTTGGGTCGTGGCACCACCAGAGGTAACTCCTCAAGAGAGAGCCCTCAGCTTTCAGGTGAGCGATATGCGCATTTTGAGACATCACTTTTAAGGATTCTTAAGTCGGCTGTGTAGTACTAATTCCCCTTACATCACTGAGCCTGTGGTTTATAAAATGTTATCGGTGTTCTAACTAACTTTTCGAATGAAGAATAAATCTGACTTTTAACGCCTGTTGGATTTGGTTGTGCGTGCATCCGTAACAATGGTATAATAAAATTATCGGTCGTGGGACTAATCCGGTATTTGCACTCAGCATTGTCGTCACCTCTATACTTCAGGAGGCATCTGTGGGAAACTATTAATAATTACACCCTTTACCTCTCCTCCTCGGAGAGCCAATCTATGGGCGAGACACCTTTCTTCCCCTTTCCCTTCTCCTCCAGTCTAATTACAGTAGCGTTTGAGAATTTGGAAAAATTTGAATACCCTTGGGATGTTGAAACCAGCGTGGTCCTCTTGCTAGGAACTAGCATGTTCCTGAATGTGGTTCAGGTCTTGTTTAAGGTTAAACAACTATTTAAGAAAATCACCCAGACATCTGCCCCGAGGCTGGATAATTATGAGTGGCAAGCTGTGTGGGGTAGAATGGGCAAGTACCTAGGACAGCGGGCACCTCCAATGTTTTGGAAATTCACCCCTGAACAAGTGCACGATCCGGAAGAACTAATAAAATATTTGGAAAAAGCATGCTGTCACCCTGGCAACTCCAGAGAGACACAAATCATTGCAACGTGCTGGGGCCTGGCCCATGCCTATCGAGCCCTGTTCAACACCACTCAGTACCCTCAAGGGGAAGAGAAGGTCTCTGGATCTAACAACAAGGCGACAGGCAGTACGGCCTCTCCAACCCCTGCAACAGGCACTGCACCTGAACCAGTATCAGTTGCCCCTATACACAAGAAGAAATACACAAAAAAATCAGTTCGCTTAGCGAAGGAGGAAGATGAACCAGGGTCATCACAAGAACAGGAGGAAGAGGCAGAACCAGAGGTAATCACCCGATCCCTATCCCTGAGTGAACTGTGGGACATGCAAAAAGATTTCAGCCGTCATCCAGGTGAGCACATTATCACCTGGCTGCTCCAATGCTGGGACAATGGGGCTAGTAGCCTGGAATTAGAAGGCAGGGAAGCCAAGCAGCTGGGATCGCTTGCCAGGGAAGGTGGCATTGTCAAGGCAATTGGAAAAGGGACACAAGCCCTTAGCCTCTGGAGGCGACTCCTGTCAAGCGTGAAGGAAAGGTACCCCTTCAAGGACGATGTTATATGTCAACCAGGCAAGTAGACCACCATGGAGAGAGGTATCCAATATCTGAGGGAATTAGCCATGCTAGAGACAATGTATTATGACCCAAACAACCCACAATTGCCCAAAGATCCAGACGAAGTCCAATGCACACGACCCATGTGGCGGAAGTTTGTACGGAGCGCACCATCATCCTATCCCAGCCCACTGGCAATAATGACCTGGAAAGACGAAGAGGCACCAACGGTGGATGAAATGGCTCACCACCTCCAGCAATACAAAGAAAATCTCGCTTCCTCCCTACAAGCCTGCATTTCAGCTGTGGAGAGGCTGTCCCGGGATTTCCAGCAATTCAAAGAGGATATGTCCTACTCCCCACCTGTACGGACCAATGTCTCAGCTATTAGGGGTGAGCGTTCCTCTGCCCAAGAGAAAGAATATAGAAGGTACACACCATGAGGTGCCCTGTGGTTTTTACCTATGTGACCACGGAGAAGACATGAGGAAATGGGATGGAAAACCTACCTCGGTCCTAGATGCACGGGTACGTAAGCTGCGAGGAAAAACCACCACAAAAGGGGATTCTACCAGGAAAAATGCTGTTCCAGTTTCCAAACAGAGTAGAAGGGCTGATCTTACTTCTGATCCTCTTGAAGGGACTTCTGAGCCAATTTTATGAGAAGTGGGTAATGGATACTCTGACCAGAATTAGAGGGGCCCTGCCTCCAGCCAGGTGGAGGAAAGGGATAACCGGGTCTATTGGACAGTGTGGATTCGATGGCCTGGCACATTAGACCCACAGGAGTACAAGGCTCTAGTAGACACTGGCACACAGTGTACTCTAATGCCATCAAGTTATAAAGGGGCAGAACCCATCTGTATTTCTGGTGTGACAGGGGGATCCCAACAGTTAACTGTATTGGAGGCTGAAGTAAGCCTAACTGAGAATGAGTGGCACAAAAACACCGTTGTGACTGGTCCAGAGGCTCCATGCATCCTTGGCATAGACTACCTCAGGAGAGGGTATTTTAAGGACCCAAAGCGGTATCGGTGGGCTTTTGGTATAGCTGCCTTGGAGACGGAGGGAATTGAACAGCTGTCTACCCTGCCTGGTCTCTCTCAGGACCCTTCGGTTGTGGGGTTGCTGGGGTTGAAGAAAGAGTGCCAATTGCTACCACAACGGTGCACCGGCGGCAATATCGCACCAACTGAGACTCCCTGACTCCCATCCACAAGTTGATTTGTCGCCTGGAGAGCCAAGGACTGATCAGCAAAACTCGCTCACCTTTTAATAGTCCCATATGGCCAGTGCGAAAGTCTAATGGGGAGTGGAGACTAACAGCTGACAATTGTGGCCTGAATGAAGTGACGCCACCGCTGAGTGCTGCTGTGCCGGATATGCTAGAACTTCAATACGAACTAGAGTCAAAGGCAGCCAAGTGGTATGCCACAATTGACATTGCTAATGTGTTTTTCTCAATCCCTCTGGCAGCAGAGTGTCATCCACAATTTGCCTTTACTTGGAGGGGTGTCCAGTAAACTTGGAATCGACTGCCTCAGGGGTGGAAACACAGCCCCACCATTTGCCATGGACTAATCCAGACTGCACTGGAAAAAGGTGAAGCTCTGGAACACCTGCAATATATTGATGACATCATCGTATGGGGCAACGCAGCAGAAGAAGTTTTTGAGAAAGGGAAGAAAATAATCCAAATCCTTCTGAAAGCCGGTTTTGCCATAAAAGAAAGTAAGGTCAAGGGACCTGCACAGGAGATCCAGTTTTTAGGAGTAAAATGGCAAGATGGACGTCGTCAGATCCCATGGACGTGATCAACAAAATAGCAGCTATGTCTCCACCGACTAATAAAAAGGAAACACAGGCCTTCTTAGGTGTCATGGGGTTTTTCGAGAATGCATATTCCCAATTACAGTCTGATTGTAAGTCCTCTCTACCAAGTTGCCCGGAAGAAGAACGATTTTAAATGGGGCCCTGAACAACGACAAGCCTTTGAACATATTAAATGAGAGATTGTTCATGCAGTAGCCCTTGGGCCAGTCCGGGCAGGACAAGATGTTAAAAATGTGCTCTACACCGCAGCCGGGGAACATGGCTCTACCTGGAGCCTCTGGCAAAAAGCACTGCGGGAGACCCGAGGCCAATCCCTGGGGTTTTGGAATCAGGGATATCGAGGATCCGAGTCTTGCTGTATTCCAACTGAAAAAGAGATATTGGCAGCATATGAAGGAGTTTGAGCTGCCTCAGAAGTGGTTGGTACTGAAACACAGCTCCTCTTAGCACCCCGACTGCCAGTGCTGGGCTGGATGTTCAAAGGGAAAGTCTCCTCTACACATCACGCGACTGATGCCACGTGGAGTAAGTGGGCCGCACTGATCACACAACGGGCTCGCATAGGAAACCCCAGTCGCCCAGGAATTTTGGAAGTGATCACAGTCTGGCCAGAAGGCAAAGATTTTGGAATGTCGCCAGAGGAGGAGGTGACACAGGCTGAAGAGGCCCCGCTGTATAATAAACTGCCAGAAAATGAGAGGCAATATGTCCTGTTCACTGATGGGTCCTGTCGCATTGTGGGAAAGCATCGGAGGTGGAAAGCTGCTGAATGGAGTCCTACAGGACAAGTCGCAGAAACTGCTGAAGGAGAAGGTGAATCAAGTCAGTTTGCAGAGGTGAAAGCCATCCAGCTAGCGTTAGACATTGCTGAAAGAGAGAAGTGGCCAGTGCTCTATCTCTATACTGACTCATGGATGGTGGCAAATGCCCTGTGGGGGTGGCTACAGCAACGGAAGCAGAGCAACTGGCAGCGCAGAGGTAAACCCATCTGGGCTGCCGCACTGTGGCAAGATATTGCTGTTCGGATAGAGAAGCTAGTGGTAAAAGTACACCACGTACACCAAGAGTCAGGCCACTGAAGAACATCAAAACAATCAGCAGGTGGATCAGGCAGGTGGATCAGGCTGCCAAGATTGAAGTGGCTCAGCTGCATCTGGAATGGCAACATAAGGGTGAATTATTTATAGCATGGTGGGCCCAAGACACCTCAGGCCATCAGGGAAGAGATGCAACATATAGATGGGCTCACGATCAAGGGGTGGACTTGACCATGGACACTATTGCACAAGTTATCCATGAATGTGAAATGTGCTGCAATAAAGCAAGCCAAGCAGTGTGGCAGTACACTTCCCCCACCCCCCCCATCCTGCCAGCAGGAAACAAAACTCCAGGAAGGGAGAAGGGGAAGGAAACCCTGGAGGCACCAGATTGAAATTTGAACTGGCCAATCGAGACGCGCCAGGTACACCAAGGTGACCCTTCTGGCCAATAGGGATGAAATGACCACAGGTCAGATTCGACAGGGGTATAAACGGGGTCCTGCCAGAAGACATGTTGGCAGTCTCCTCGGAGCAGCGGGTCTGCAGTCAGGGACTCCCCCTTGGGTCGGGGCACCGCCCGAGGTAACTCCTCGAGGGAGAGAGCCCTCAGCTTTTAGGTGAGTGATATGCATGTTTTGAGACACCACTTTAAATCTTGGGGATTCTTAAGTCGGCCATGTAGTATTAATTCTCTTTACATCATTGAGCCTGTGGTTTCATAAAATGTTACCAGACTTCTAACTAACTTTTGCTGAAGAATAAATCTGAGTCTTAACACCTGTTGGATTTGGTTAGTCGTGCATCCGTAACAAGCGGTTAAAGCCCCTGTGGTATGGAGGGTGATGGCTGAAATGTAAATATGGGGAGGCCTGGCAGATTGACTATATCACACTCCCACAAACTCACCAAGGCAAGTGCCATGTGCTTACAATGGTGGAAACAACCACCAGGTGGCTGCAAACATATCCTGTGCCCCATGCCACTGCCCAGAACACTATCCTGGGCATTGAAAAGCAGGTCTTGTGGTGACATGGCACCCCAGAAAGAACTGAGTCAGACAACAGGACTCATTTCCGAAACAACCTCATAGACACCTGGGCCAAAGAGCATAGCACTGAGTGGGTATATCACATCCCCTATCATGCACCAGCCTCTGGGAAAATCGAACAATACAATGGACTGTTAAAGACTACAGTGAGAGCAATGGGGGGTGGATCCTTCACATTGGGATACACATTTAGCAAAAGCCACCTGGTTAGTCAACACCAGAGGATCTGCCAATCGCGGTAGCCCTGCCCAGTCAGAACTTTTACATACTGTAGAAGGGGATAAAGTCTCTGTAGTGCACATAAAAAATATATTAGGGAAGACAGTCTGGGTGTCCTGCTTTCAGCTGGGATAGAGTTAATTGTCTTCCTAGTAGCTGGTACAGTGCTATGTTTTTTCAGTTTCATATGAGAAGAATGTTGATAACACACTGATTTTTTCAGTAGTTGCCAAGTAATGTTTAGTCTAAAGTCAAGGATTTTTCAGCTTCTCATGCCCAGCCAGCAAGAAGGCTGGAGGGGCACAAGAGCTTGGGAGGGGACACAGCCAGGGCAGCTGACCCAAAGTGGCCAATGGGGTATTCCATACCATGTGACACCATGTCTAGCATATAAACTGGGGGGAGTTGGCCTGGGAGGGATCACCGCTTGGGGACTAACGGGGCGTCGGTCGGCGGGTGGTGAGCAATTGCATTGTGCATCACTTGTATATTCCAATCCTTTTATTATTATTACTATCGTCATTTTATTAGTGTTATCATTATCATTATTACTTTCTTCTTTTCTGTTCTATTAAACTGTTCTTATCTTAACCCATGAGTTTTACCTTTTTTTCCGATTCTCTCCCCCATCCCCCTGGGTGGGGGGGAAGTGAGTGAGCGGCTGCGTGGTGCTTAGTTGCTGGCTGGGGTTAAACCACGACAGGTTCTATGACCAAGGGAGCCTGTTTGCAGATCAGTGTCTGCTTGGGAGAAATAGGATCTACCTCACTAAGCACGGCAAAGCTACTTTTGCCAACAGGAGGGCTGACCTCATAAGGAGGGCTTTAAACTAAGAATGATGGGGGAGGGAGAGAGTAACCAAAAGCCCTGCGAGGGACTGATGGACAGGGTCGACGAGCAAAGGGCCTGGGGTTATGTGACAGTAGAGGAACACAAAATCAACAAAACAGGGCTTAAGCAGGGTCACCTCCAGCATTTGCATGTAAGCAAGGAAGTGTCTACAAGGCACCATTATGGAGAAATCCCCAAAACCCTTTCTGAACTGACCGCAACCCCCATTCCCCATCTCCCTGCGCCACTGAGGGGGAGGAGGTAGAGAAAATTGGGAGTGAAGTTGAGCCTGGGAAGAAGGGAGGGGTGGGGGGAAGGTGTTTTAAGACTTGGTTTTATTTCTCATTATCCTACTCTGATTTGATTGGGAACAAATTAAATTGTTTTTTTTCCCCCCCCAAGTCGAGTCTGTTTTGCCTGTGACGGTAATTGCTGAGTGATCCCTCCCTGTCCTTGTGTCGTGGTTTAACCCCAGCCAGCAACTAAGCACCACGCAGCCGCTCACTTCCCCTCCACCCAGTGGGATGGGGGAGAGACTCAGAAGGAAAAAGGTAAAACTCATGGGTTGAGATAAGAACAGTTTAATAGAACAGAAAGGAAGAAACTAATAATGATAATAATAAGAATAATAAAATGACAATAATAACAAAAGGATTGGAATATACAAAACAATGCAATTCCTCACCACTTGCCAACCGATGCCCAGTTAGTTCCCAAGCAGCAATCTGCCCCCAGGCCAACTCCCCCTAGTTTATATACTAGGCATGACATCACATGGTATGGAATACCCCATTGGCCACTTTGGGTCAGCTGCCCTGGCTCTGTCCCCTCCCAAGCTCTTGTGCCCCTCCAGCCTTCTTGCTGGCTGGGCATGAGAAGCTGAAAAATCCTTGACTTTAGTCTAAACATTACTTAGCAACAACTGAAAACATCAGTGTTATCATCATTCTTCTCATACTGAACCCAAAACATAGCACTATACCAGCTACTAGAAAGACAATTAACTCTATCCCAGCCAAAACCAGGACACCTTCTCTTGACCCACAAGCCTTTCATTATATTTTCTCCTCCCCAACCCACCAGGGGGAGGAATGAGCGAGCAGCCTTGTGGTGCTTAGTTCCTGACTTGGCCTAAACCACGACAAGGAGGCAATGAGGAGAGGTGCTCTGCTGGACCTCATACTCACCAGCAAAGAGGGGCTCGTTGGGGATGTGAAGGTCGACAGCAGCCTTGGCTGCAGTGACCATGAGATGCTAGAGTTCAGGATCCTGAGGCGAAGGAACAGGGCGAAAAGCAAGCTCACAATACTGGACATGAGGAGAGCAGACTTTGGCCTCTTCAAAAATCTGCTTGGAAGAGTCCCATGGGATAAGGCCCTGGAGGGAAGGGGGGCCCAAGAAAGCTGGTTAATATTCAAGGGTCACCTGCTCCAAGCTCAAGAGCAGTCCATCCCTACAAATAGGAAGTCAGGCAAAAATGCCAGGAGGCCTGCATGGATGAACAAGGAGCTCCTAGCCAAACTCAAACACCAAAAGCAAGCATACAGAAGGTGGAAGCAAGGATGGGTAACCTTGGAGGAATACAGAAACATTGTCCAAGCATGTAAGGATGAGGTTAGGAAAGCTAAAGCCCACCTGGAGTTAAATCTGGCAACTGATGTCAAGGGCAACAAGAAGGGCTTCTATAAGTACATAGGAGACAAAAGGAAGACTAGGAAAAATGTGGGCCCACTGCTGAATAAGGCAGGGCACCTGGTGACACAGAACATGGAAAAGGCTGAGGTACTGAATGCCTTCTTTACCTCAGTCTTTACTAGCAAGACTGGCTTTCAGAAATCCCAAGCCCTAAAGACAAGGGGGAAAGGCTGGAGCAATGAAGATGTACCCTTGGTGGAAGAGGATCAGGTCAGGGACTACTTAAGCAAACTGGACATAAGTCCATGGGCCCTGACAGGATGCACCCACGAGTGCTGAGGGAGCTGGCTGATGTCATCACGAGGCCACTCTCGATAATCTTTGATCAATCATGGTGACTGGGAGAAGTGCCCAAAGACTGGAGGAAAGAAAATGTCCCTCCTGTCTTCAAGAAAGGCAAGAAGGAGGACCCAGGGAAGTACAGGTTGGTCAGCCTTACCTTGATCACTGGGAATGTGATGAAGTAGCTAATTCTGGAAACCATGGAAGTCTAGTTGGAGGCCAGTAATCAGTGGTGTACCCCAGGGGTCAATACTAGATCCAATCCCATTTAACATCTTCATTAATGAACTGAATGATGGGGCAAAGTGTACCCTTAGCAAAACTGGGAGGAGCGGCTGATATGCCAGAGGGTCATGCTGCCATCCAGAGGGACCTCAACAGGCTGGAGAAACGGGCTGACAGGAACCTCATACAGTTCAACAAGGGGAAGTGCCAAGTCCTGCACCTGGGGAGGAACAACCCCAGGCACCAATGTATGTCTTATGTTCCTCTCTGTCTTTTTTCTCTGTACTTCTCCTCTTCTCTTTCACCTCATCCTCTTTGCCCTCTGGCTTTTCCTGAAGATTTCTTTTCAGTCTTGGATCCTGCTTACTAATTTCAGATACTTTTTTGCTTTCACATTCCTGGATTTGTTGCCAGCTGATCAAGGGAGGTGATCCTTCCCCTCTACTCAGTGCTGGTGAGGCTACACCTGGAGTCCTGTGTCCAGTTCTGGACTCCCCAGTACAAGAGAGACATGGACATGCGTTCAGCTCTGGGGTTCAGCTCTGGGGCCCTATGCTGGTTTTGCCTAGGATAGAGTTACTTTTCTTCATAGTAGCTAGTGTGGGGCTATGCTTTGGATTTGTGCTGAAAACAATGTTGATAATGCCGAGATGTTTTCGTTACTGCTGAGCAGTGCTTACAGAGAGTCAAGGCCTTTTCTGCTTCTCACCCCACCCCACCAGCGAGTAGGCTGGGGGTGCACAAGAAGTTGGGAGGAGACACAGCTGGGACAGCTGACCCCAACTGACCAAAGGGATATTCCAGACCATATGACATCATGCTCAGTATATAAAGCTGGTGGAAGAAGAAGGAAGGGGGGACGTTCAGAGTTATGGCACCTGTCTTCCCAAGTAACCGTTACGCGTGATGGAGCCCTGCTTTCCTGGAGATGGCTGAACACCTGCCTGCCAATGGGAAGTAGTGAATGAATTCCTTGTTTTGCTTTGCTTGCGTGCGTGGCTTTTGCTTTACCTATTAAACTGTCTTTATCTCAGCCCACGAGTTTTCTCACTTTTAACCTTCTGATTCTCTCCCCCATCCCACTGTGAGGGAGGTGAGTGAGCGGCTGCGTGGTGCTTAGTTGCTGGCTGGGGTTAAACCACGACACCCGGGAAGAAGGGATGGGTGGGGGGAAGGTGTTTTTAGATTTGTTCTTATTTCTCATTATCCTACTCTGATTTGATTGGTAATAAATTAAATTAATTTCCCTGAGTTGAGCCTGTTTTGCCTGTGATGGTAATTGGCGAGTGATCTCTCCTGTCCTTATCTTGACCCATGAGCCTTTCGTTATATTTTCTCTCCCCTGTCCAGCTGAGGAGGGGGAGTGATAGAGCAGCTTGGTGGGCACCTGGTGGCTAGCCAAGGTCGACCCACCACATCAGGAGGTTTGTAAAGCTACCTACTATTTTGTAGCCCACGAGTTTTCTCACTTTTACCCTTCTGATTCTCTCCCCCATCCCACTGTGAGGGAGGCGAGTGAGCAGCTGCGTGGTGCTTAGTTGCCAGCTGGGGTTAAACCACGAAACGCCCCCAACATAAGAAGGACATGGACCTGTTGGAGCAAGTCCAGAGGAGGGCCTTGAAGATGATCAGAGGGATGGGGCACCTCTCCTATGAAGACAGGCTGAGAGAGTTGGGGTTGTTCAGCCTGAAGAAGAGAAGGCTCCAGGAAGACCTTATAGCAGCCTTCCAATACCTAAAGAGGGCCTACAAGAAAGCCGGAGAGGGACTTTTTACAAGGACATTTAGTGATAGGACAAGGGTGTGGAATGATTGCTGGAGGTGACTTATCGATATGACACACACCCCTCTTAAGGGAAGGTAAACCTCCAGGGTGGAAAGCAGTGGATATGTGGATATGCAAGAAATCTGTTCCATAATAATTCCCTAAGCAACATAACCTGCAACCTTAGATGTTAGCAACACCAGGGGAGCTTGGTATGCTGACTCTGAGAAACAACACGGAGGGTGGAGCGGAGTGGAGACACCGCAGCCAGGCTCTGTGATATCACTGCAGGGATGGGGAACCGGAACTACTGGAACAAGAATGGAAGGTCCCTGCATTGAGTCCACTGAAGCAAGGAAGTGAAACAATGGGGTTCTGTCAACGCTATGGCCTTACTTCTGATTTATATCACAAGTGCCCAGTTCTGGAGTAGTGACATGCTAAATCATGTCCTCTGGGTGAACTTTTCTCATTATAATCTCATTATAATACCAAAACATATCTCCATCCCAAAAGCTACCTGCCTCCAAGGTGCGACTACCCCTCACTGAGCATGCGCTCTGAATTTTCTCTAGCATATACCTTTAAAAGTAAAGCGAGAGAACTTTATACCAATCAAAGTAAAGGTATGTATGACTAGAGTCACTCAAGCTCCACCTAAAAAATAATAAACTATAAAAGGGCTTAAGAGAGGAGGAATGCTAGGGAAGACACCATCGTAGACAAGTCGGGAGGGCATCACTGACTTCTGGGATCAGTCGATGGGCTGAACCTCTCTTCCGCCCCATAGGGACACCTATTGGGTAAGATTTGAACCCTCAGTTATACCGAGTACTTCCCTGGGAAACTTAGAAATCTCTATAGAGTTTTTCCATAATTTAGTGTGCTTGTAGTCAACTGTATTATTATTTGCACATGCTTTGCAGACAGTGTATTTATCACCAGCAATCCAAAAGAACCTGTACTGTTGCTTTAATAAACTGCGCTGCTCATTAATCTAGTCATGATAGTTCGTTAACGCAACCAAACTCCCTGAGTCTGGTAATCCTAGTGCGCTGAACGTGGCTAAGCCGAGAGTGCAGTACACTATTAGTGCATCCGTAATCATGATAGTTCAGCATATTGAACATGACCGGACTTATAGCGTTGAATTGGACATCACTCAGAAATTAAACCTAGCCGCCCCCAGCCCCTCTGACATCTGAGGATAAGCTGGAACGCAAGGGGGTTTATTTTCTGCCAAACTTCTTTACCCTTTAACGCAACAAAGGGGTAATGGCTTTAAACTGAAAGAGGGTAGCTTTAGATTAGATGTAAGGAAGAAATTCTTCACTGTGAAGGTGGTGAGGCACTGGAACAGGTTGCCCAGAGGGGTTGTGGATGCCCCCTCCCTGGAAGTATTCAAGGCTAGGTTGGATGGGGCTTTGAGCAACCTGGTCTAGTGGAAGGTGTCCCTGCCCATGGCAGGGGGGTTGGAACTAGATTGGTCTTTAAGGTCCCTTCCAACCCAAACCATTCCATGATTCTATGATTCTATGACATAATGGAGAGAGACCAGCACAGGGCCATGAAGATGATTAAGGGACTGGAGCATCTCGCCTATGAGGGAAGGCTGAGATTGCTGGGACTGTTTAGCCTAGAGAAGAGAAGGCTCGGGGGAGGGGGGGAGATCTCATCAATGTGTGCAAATACCTGAAGGGAGGGTTCAAAGAAGATGGAGTCAGGCTCTTCTCAATTGTGTCCAGTGACAGGACAAGAGGCAATGGGCACAATTTAATCTGTGTCAAATGCGCTTATGCAAACTACAAAATAAATTTAAAAGAAAGGCACAGATGTGGAAATCCTTCACCTAGAAAACAGTTGTAAGCCTACTGGTACATAGCTGTTGTGGCCCGCTGCAAATAAAAACGTGCTACAATGAGGACAGCTCTTCACTTAAGCAGAACTCAGCTTCTCATTGCTAGATGGAAGGATTCATCCTGGAAGGGTTCAACCCCAGCATCTGCCTTTTAGACTGTAGTTTACAATTCATTACCAAAGTAAAAATGGCAGTACGAGACCCAAGTGCAGGCATGCTGTTAGTGGGTTACCCCAATTCCCTTCTTACATGACAGCTACCATTAAAAAGTGTGATTAAAATAAAGTATTTGAATGAAATCAGAATCTATTATTCCCTTTAGCTGCTCAATTTTTGTGCAATGTTTTAAAACTTTTCTTATACTACTGAACTGTTATCAACCAAATCTCATAATTGGTAATTTTCAAATGCTGGATTTTTAACTGTATTGCTATAATTGATTTAAAACTTATTTTGTCTATTTATTTAAGTGAATTCTGGTCTTTAATCCCAGAGTTTACACACTGGCTCCTAGGAGAAACACAGTCTCAGGTCCACAAAGAACAACATGACTCTTCAGTGTCCTCACTACTACATAATCTCCAAAGGGAAGCTTTATCTCCTTCTCCAAATAAAAGAACTTTGTTGTTAATGTGCATGCAATAAATGCTTCCTAGAGCTTCAGGATTAGAAGTGAATTGCTAAAGTTATAGCTGCAATTCTTGAATTTAAAAATAGAATGCTCATCTGAAATCCTACATGGGAAGTGAAAACAGCCCATTTCTAAGCAGATGATTCTGGCACATTGATGTCATGTCTCTCTCTCTATTTTTATTTTTTTTTTTAAAGCTTCCTGTGTACATACAAGTTCAAATCTAAAAGGGAAACATTTATTTAATGAGAAAGACCCATCTTTCATCTTTCAGTTTATGCACATCACCTCACTTTCAGTGAAGTTGGTTTTACTCCTTTATTGCAGGCTACTTGTACTTCTTATCTCATGTAATAGCTTAGTAGTGCTAATCAACTCTTCCCTACTTTCTTGAATTGCAAACAGCTAGTCAGAATGAGAAATAACTTTAAAAATTAAATGTATTCCAGAAACATACCCGAATTAAAAGGATACTGATGCCCCTTGTAAAAAAATGATGAAGTGACAAGTTCAGCACCTGCATCACATATAAATGCAGTTATGAAATGGTACCACCTAGCATTCACTTTCAGAGTTAAGCATATTTAACCACTGTCCTGGGTTTGGCTAGGATAGAGTTAATTTTCACAAGAAGCTGGAAGGAGGCACAGCCAGGACAGCTGACTAGAACTAGCCAAGGGGATATTCGATACCATATGATGTCATGCTCAGTATATAACTGGGGGAGCTGGGGGGGGGGGGAGGAGGGATCGCGGCTCAGGAACGGGCTGAGCATCAGGTTCTGGGTGGTGAGCAATTGCATTGTGCATCACTCGCTTTATACATTCTTTTATTAGTATTATTGTTATTATTACTTCTTCTCTCCTTGTGTTGTCCTATTAAACTGTCCTTATCTCAACCCACAAGGTTTTACCTTTTTCTTCCAATTCTCCTCCCCATCCCACCATGGCGGGGAGGAGTGAGCGAGCGGCCGTGTGGTGCTTAGTTGCTGGCTGGGGTTAAACCACAACAACCACTTTCTGAAAGAGCTTAATATACAACAAAAAGTAATAAACATTTTATCAATCACTGTATGACTGTTGAAAGCATAACAAAAAAACCTGGGAAAACTTGTCTTATTTGACAACAGAACTAAATAAACGTGACCCTTTTCCCATGTCAAAAGACTCCACGTTTACATCAAGAGCTGAAACTTTACCTTGAAGAAAGTCACGTTACTTAAGTGTAGATCAGAAAGTCTTTATGATGTATAACAGAGCTCCAAGTGATGACCACAGAAGGTTTATCCTAGGATCTCTTATGTTAGAGAAAGGACATTTCTGTTATGTGACTTTTATGATTAACCTTTGATGGGAAGAGTGGTAACTTCTACCACTACTTCTTCCCCTTCAGGGAACGTATGCATTCCTCTGGTTCCTAGGCTTTTCTTATTTTGCTAAGTACAGGAGTAATTTTAAATACACCATCAATAGCTTAAAATACATGAAGAAGTCATAGCTTTAACACAGGCTGACATAGTATACCCAGATAAAAGTAAACATGAGCAATTCTTACTGAACTAGGGCTAAAAAATAGATTATTCTTATAAATCAAAGCACTAGAATGTATCATAAAATGTAAAGTTACATTCTTTAAAACAGCAATCCGCTACACATCCAGATAAATACTTCAAATCCAGCCATTAAAAAAGGTTAAGTTAGAGGAGAATTCATATTTCTGCTTAAGAAATTGATGATCAGAAAGCTGAAATGTAACTAGGATCTCAAAAACAGTCAATGACATTTTCCCCATTTTTTTTAGTGCACAAGCAAAGGAGGAGAAAAAAGCAGCATTATTACAAATCTAAATTCAATCTTTGCAAAAAAACCAAAACAAACCAAAAAACAACCCACAAATGTTTTAGGTCTCTGGTCTAGAGCAGCAGTTTTCAGCCTGCTAATGCATGGATCCTGGGGGTTCAGACCAGGAAGTGAAAGATGTCTCAGCTTTACTTAGGGTGCAGTTTCTTAGTATAGCAAAGCCAGTGAAACATCCAGCTGTCAAAGTATGTAATCTTGTTCCCTCTTCCCCACTGGGCTGGCACTAGCATTCCCAGCCACTTCAGTTCACAAAGGCAACACAAAGCTAACCTTTCTGACAGATAAATAAATACACGTTTTTCTGCTGCTTCGGCAAGCTAAACCAGCTCCCAGCAGGGTCAAACAAGTGCCAGTGTTGCTATAGGGGAGGATGGCAGATGAATATGGCCAAGGAACCTACATCCACTGTAGGTCTGTAATTACATTATTTCAGCCCAGAGCTCTGGATTCACAATCTTTTAAAAGTGCTGAAGTGGTTTTACATGCGACCTGCAAGGAACAACTGGGATACCTCTTTCTCACATTGCTAAGAGTTGCGCTTTAAGATACTTATAATAAATTTGAAATTCTCTCTAGGAGCTGCTTTATGAGAGGGAAAACAGTAAAGTTATAACATGACAAGAATCTGAAGAACAAGGAGTTGAAACAGGGTCTTTTGTCAATCCTTTTCTAATTTTACTGACACTAAGAAATATGTCTTATTCCAAAGATATAATTTCTAATAAGGCTTGTAAAAGAGCACAGCCCCCCTCCTAATGAAAAAGAAAAGGAAGATTTTTCAAAATTTCAGTGTCCTTCTAAAAGGAAACACAGTTTAGTCTTACTACAATGAACACTGTTGGGGAATTTTTATGGTATCCTTTGAGGCGAATTAAACACACACTTGTGCTTAAGTATAAAAGAAAAAAATAATGAACAATGCATTGGGCAGAGTCCTTCTGACAGGTACACCCGCCCCGACAGGAAACGAAACTTCTCCAGGCAGGGAGGAGAGGAAAAAAAAACCAAGCCCTAGAGGCCGCAGGTTGAAAATTGAACTGACCAATCCAACACGCGCCAGGTACACGGAAGTGTTGACCTTTTAGCCAATGGGGATTAAAATGACCACAGATCAGATTCGACAAGGGTATAAACGGGGTCCCGCTGGAGGACATTTTGAGTCAGTCCTCCTCAGAGCAGCAGTTCTGCAGTCGGTGACTCTCCCCTTGGGTTGGGATGCTGCCCTAGGTAACTCCTCGAGGTTGAGAGCCCTCATCTTTTAGGTGAGTGATATGCGCAGTTTGAGTCATCGTTTTTAAACCTTAAGAATTCTTAAGTCAGCTGTGTAGTACTAATTCCCCTTACATCATTGAGCTTGTGGTTTACTAATGTTACCGGAGTTTTAACTAACTTCTTACTGAAGAATAAATCTGAATTTTAACACCTGATGGATTTGATTGTGTGAGCCTCCGTAACAGTCCTACAACCATAAGCGGTTCTACAAGGAGTCTGCAAAGATTCATCACAAGCAGATTCCTTATATACACTTGCACCAGCACCAATCCCCTGAGCGGTTGCATGGGGCACCTCAGCTGGGCCCTGAGTCCATCACCCAGCCCAGCTCTGCTGCCCAAAGGTGGCCCCTGAACACTGGCATTCCAGGATGGATACAAGACAATGCTAGGGCTGTTTCTTATCTCATCACCCAGGGAAACTTCACTCCCTTGCAAGGAGTCATTCTGTCTCTGGCATTCCTGCTTCCAGCCAGTTTAATGCCTTCTTGCCCTCCATGCCAGATCATTCCTCAGTCACAAATTACCACTGCTTAGCAGTTAAAATTAGAATTTCCCCTTCAACACATAAACAAAACAAACACATGCTATTAGCCATGTAACGAGGCAGAGCTTTTACTAAACATGAAAGAAAGGTAGCAATGGCCAAAAGCTATGGAAGTAAAAACCAAACTATTTGGCAAAACTGTGGTAGGTTGACCCTGGCTGGACGCCAGGTGCCCACCAAAGCCACTCTATCAAACCCCTCCACAGCTGGAGAGAGGAGAGAAAATATAACGAAAAGCTCATGGATCAAGATAAGGACAGGGAGAGAACATTCAATTACGATCACGGGCAAAACAGACTCAGCTTGGGGAAAAAAATTAATTTAATTTATTGCCAATCAAATGAGAGTAGGATAATGAGAAATAAAGGCAAATCTGAAAAACACCTTCCCCCCACCCCTCCCTTCTTCCCAGGCTTAACTTTACTCCCAATTTTATCTACTTCCTCCCCCCCAGGCAGCACGGGGGGACAAGGAATGGCAGTTACGGTCAATTCAATTCATCACACGTTGTCTCTGCCGCTCCTTCCTCCTCAGGGGGAGGACTCCTCACACTCTTCCCCTGCTCCAGCGTGGGGTCCCTCCCACAGGAGACAGTCCTCCATGAACTTCTCCAACATGGGTCCTTCCCACGGGCTACAGTTCTTCATGAACTGCTCCAGCGTGGGTCCTTTCCACAGCATGCAGTCCTTCAGGAACAGACTGCTCCAGTGTGGGTGCCCCACAGGGTCAGAAGTCCTGCCAGAAAACCTGCTCCAGCATGGGCTCCTCTCTCCACAGGTCCTGCCAGGAGCCTGCTCCGACGTGGGCTTCCCACGGGGTTACAGCCTCCTTCGGGGGCATCCACCTGCTCTGGCATTGGGTCCTCCACAGGCTGCAGGTGGATATCTGCTCCACCATTAACCTCCATGGGCTGCAGGGGGACAGCCTGCCTCACCATGGTCTTCACCACGGTCTTCACCACGGGCTGCAGGGGAATCTCTGCTCTGGTGCCCGGAACTCCTCCTCCCCCTCCTTCTTCACTGACCTTGGTGTCTGCAGGGTTGTTTCTCACATATTCTCACTCCTCTCTCTGGCTGCAGTTTCTGTTGCACAGGGTTTTTTTCCCCTTCTTAAATATGTTATCCCAGAGGCGCTACCACCATCGCTGAGTGGCTCAGCCTTAGCCAGCGGCGGATCCGTCTTGGAGCTGGCTGGCATTGGCTCTATCAGACACAGGGGAAGCTTCCAGCAGCTTCTCACACAAGCCACCGCTGTAGCCCCCCTGCTACCAAAACCTTGCCACACAAACCAAATACAAAAAGTTATAGAAGACATAGTCCTTTCAAATAAGTAGAAGACACCAAGGAAACCAAACATCCAGCTAAGACTGTTAGGTTTGTGTGAGAGTCAGCTGATGTGTGACATGCTGTCCTGGTTTCAGCTGAGATAGTTGATTTTCTTTCTAGTAGCTGGTACAGTGCTATGTTTTGGGTTCAGTATGAGAAGAATGTTGATAACACACTGATGTTTTCAGTTGTTGCTAAGTAATCTTTAGTCTAAAGTCAAGGATTTTTCAGCTTCTCATGCCCAGCCAGCAAGAAGGCTGGAGGGGCACAAGAAGTTGGGAGGGGACACAGCCAGGGCAGCTGACCCAAAGTGGCCAAAGGAATATTCCATACCATATGACATCATGTCTAGTATATAAACCAGGGGGAGTTGGCCTGGGAGGGGCAGATCGCTCCTCAGGAACTGACTGGGCATCGGTCAGCGAGTGGTGAGCAACTGCATTGTGCATCACTTGTCTTGTATATTATTATTATTATCATCATCATCATCATCATCTTCCTTTGTGCCCTATTAAACTGTCTTTATCTCAACCCATGAGTTTTACTTTTTTTTCAATTCTCTCCCCCATCCCACTGGGTGGGGGGAATGAGTGAGTGGCTGTGTGGTGCTTAGTTGCTGGCTGGGGTTAAACCACAACACATGCCACTCTCTCCAAATTACAACAGGTATTGAGTCAGGCTCTAAAACACTTGAGCTGAAATTAATTATGGTATTACTTTTTTGATTTTCCTATATTTCACATTTACAGTTAAACCACAGAAGAATATAGTCTATCCTGATGGACCTTAAGCTTTAGCTTCCTTTAGTGCATTTCCATTAGGTTCACAAAGTGTGTGTGTGCACGCTTTCTTACTGAGCTAGACCAAGATCTTCCCATATTAGTATATACAAACATATTACTTAATACTATCACAGTGTATTTTGAGATTATAACAATAAGTATTCTAAAAATTCAAATTCTGAATTTTCTACCAGGTTCTATAACACCCTACTATAATAGTTATTGGCAAAAGTAAACAGAAATTAACTTTGTAGAGTATCGACTGTTCTGTCTCCAATCCATTGGAAACCCACTGTAAAGTATTAGTAGTTCTCAAAATAATTTGAACTTGCCACGTTTAAAAGTGCCTAATAATCAAGTGAAGTACTACTGATATGGAAGCTTTGGAGAGAGTAACATGAACAGCAGAGAAAATTTTCCAGTAAGAATTACAGGAATTCTCTTTTTTTTTCCTTTTAGGAATTCATCCAGTGATGCAATCAAAACCAAAGAACCAAGATGAGCTAAAAACATATTCCAATTTAAATATAAATCCATTGGTTTTCAGTGACAGAACCAAAAGTAATGAAGGCTTACATCAAGTGCAATGCAGTTCCTTAAGGCAAGATTATTGGAATTCCCTTATTCTAGAAACTACACAATACATCAGTGTTAGAATTTAGATGCTTAAAAATCAATTTTCCCCTGAAAGAGGGATATATCAGCATCCATGTCAAAGAAGCTTCAATAATATATTTCTTTAAAAGTAGAGTCAGATTTTTTCCAGGAAAGATTCTGATGCATCAAGCTGGCAAATATTTCCTTTAACCAGATATGTACAAAACCATGTTGAAACCAAAAACCTCAAGTGCTGCAGCCTACCACAGTTTAGCTACTTCTTCAAACAGGCCAAAAGACAGTCAGAGCTCTACTGGTGGGAGGCTGCCATATAGCAAATATTGCACACATCCAGAATTAAAAACCAGAAAGTCAGTGCATTTTATTGAAAGTAGACATTAAAGGATGATGTGCACTCCATTCTGCACATTTAATCATCCAGCATCCAATTTGTTGTTGTTGGTATCATTTACATTTTAATTCATCTATTGTCCATCAGATGAAATAAAAATGGAATAAAATAATGCTGAAATTTTAGGGGTCAAGGGACCAGATAAAGAGTAGTGTTAATACCAAAAGGAAGATAGCTTAACAAAAACAGTGTTCTTATGATGTGATATCAAGATACAGGATTGGAGTGAAGGTTGGTCTGCTGGAGAAATGAGGGATTTATTATTTATAAGCACAGAATGCACTGCCATAGGCATCCTCCCTAAAACTACTGTCCTGTAATTTTATGATAGTATGAGAGCCAGGAAAACAAAAAACCACAACAACAAAAAAAGATAGCATGTCCTAGCTGTGCCCTGGATCTTTAGCCTCTGCTGCATGCTAAGATATTGTCCTGGTTTCAGCTGGGACAGAGTTAATTGTCTTCCTAGTAGCTGGTACAGTGCTATGTTTTTGAGTTAGGTATGAGAAGAATGTTGATAACACTGATGTTTTCAGTTGTTGCCAAGTAATGTTTAGTCTAAAGTCAAGGATTTTTCAGCTGCTCATGCCCAGCCAGCAAGAAGGCTGGAGGGGCACAAGAAGTTGGGAGGGGACACAGCCAGGGCAGCTGACCCAAACTGGCCAATGGGGTATTCCATACCATGTGATGTCACATCTAGTATATAAACTGGGGGGAGTGGGGGTGGGGGGATCGCCGCTTGGGGACTAACTGGGCATCATTTGGCAGGTGGTGAGCAATTGCATTGTGCATCACTTGCATATTCCAATCCTTTTATTATTACTGTTGTCATTTTATTAGTGTTATTATTAGTTTCTTCTTTTCTGTTCTATTAAACTGTTCTTATCTTAACCCATGAGTTTTACTTTTTTTTCCGATTCCCTCCCCCATCCCACTGGGTGGGGGGGAAGTGAGTGAGTGGCTGCATGGTGCTTAGTTGCTGGCTGGGGTTAAACCATGACAGATATATACCGTCATCCCTAGAAGGCCCTTGATAATGATGTGACTATCCCAAATATTGGCTGGGAGGTGGGGTGATGGGACACTTACTGAGAATTACAGCATACTATCAAAGACAAACAAACAAAAAAATGCCTATTCTAATCTCTCTTCTTGCAAAGTTGACTGTTCTTTCAGAATACACTCCTGAAGACAGGGATATAGATCAGAAAGTATACAACTCCTGAAAAAAAAGCATGTATACCCTGGAAAATTTTCTTAGTGCTAAGTGACAGGAACCTTCTCATAAATAAAAGACCTGTAGGAAGAATTATGTGATCCAAACCCCTTAATTTTCTGTAATCAGTCCTGAAATACAGCACAAGAAATCAAAATCTATTAGAGCTAATGTCTGGAACAGATCTGATGGTTTGTAAGTTGCTAGAAAAAGAAACGGGTTCTTTTTATTACTGCAAAAATCAAGCATCAGCAATCTTGACTTCCATACGTTCACTTCATAAAACTCTTTTTATTTCATAAAACTGCTTTAGGGAAGACACCTAATTTGTGGTATATGATTAGACTAGATATTATAAGGAAATACACAATTTTATTTCTACAACCATCCAACATACAAGGTACTTCACATGTTCATGATTTTATAGACAGGCACCTGGAATTACCTCTTCTCTAAAGACAAGTCTAGAGCTATCCCCACACCAGCACTTAACATGCCAGCACCTCACTTCTTAAAATGGCAGTGCCTCATCCACATCTCCCTCACTTCCACTCCTTCTATTGCTATTAACCACTTGCCTGAGCCACCACAGAAAAAACACCAATACCTACTAGCCCAGAGAAATAGCACCTCCCTCCACTTCTGTCAAGTTACCTTGAGAGGGCCACTTCTTGTGTGCTCCCTCCCTAACCTGAATCTACTATGAACCTTCCAATTTGAGGACAGCTAGGACAGAGCAACAGTATTACTCCTTCTAAAAACATTAGGTAAATTTAACCTTCACAGATCTAAAGAATATTTTTTTCATTATAAAGTGGGAACTGTGTTTATCCCTTTTGCTTCTTAACCTTACACCTCCCTTTTTTCTAAAAGTCACATCTGTGCTTATAGCTCCTGGCATAGCTACAATTAGCAGAAGTCAATATAATTATTAATAGACTTGTAATATCTATATGGCATATGCATTTCTTTTAGAAACAGGTGAAAAAATTCTCTGAGAAGATGCTCAAAGGTGGAACAACTTCTTAAGTATTTTATATTGTCTTGTCTTCAAATTAATTTCATAGCTTCACCTTGAACACATAAAAAAGCTAAACTAATCACTTCTAGCCTTATTTCATTAGAGGGGTATATTTCTAGGAATTGCTAGACATACTGCTATCAGAAATTATCAGGACAACCACCTCAGGAAGGTCAAGCTTGTATTTTATAAAAACTAAGAGCAATACACTATTCCCCAAGTAGAAAGCAAAAGTAAAGACATTAATATTAATTTAAAAAAAAAAAAACCAAACTAAAAACTCACTCACTGTCTTCTGTGGGAAGGACCTGCAGGGAATAAATCCATTCTATTATATCACCTTTGTTCACCACATCTAAGGAATCCAACATATCCAGACCAGAGAGTGCGAAAAACGTAATTGTCAACCTAAAAGAAAAAGATGAGACTTACACTTCCCACCATAAATATCATTGGGAGATTAACAAATGGTTGAAGAAACAGAAATATCTATGAATTCTCAGCCTTTGAGAGTGGTACATCATACTGAGTCTAGCTCAGAAAGCATGAAATTTATCTACTGGACAAAATTATGTTCTTTATACTTTAAGGATTTCTCCATCTCAACAAAGCTCTTATTATATGCCATCTCTTCTTTTATATAGTAATGAGATGCCAATTCAGACATTAACCTAAGAGCCTGCTTACCTGAAAAAGTCAATACAAGGCAAACTAGGTTATTAACATATGGAACACTAGTTCTGTAATGAATTCTTACATGAACAATCTTATCAATATGCAGTAAGTGCAAGGTAACCCTGAACTGAAGTAAGCTGCCTCTCACTGTGTCCTAAATCCAGTTTCAGATGCTTAGAAGTTAGGTGTCAAATAGCAAGGCTTCCTTTATAACCAATCAATGTATCAATAGGCACACACAATGAATTACCATCTAGAGGTACTTATTTCTTGTCATTGGATACAAAGGAGCCTAGATGAATAACTTAATTAAACATCTAAAATTAAGCAAGTCAAATCTAAGTATCCAACATGGGAAGTGAAGTCTGTAGTAGCTAGCATGCTGTACTGGGTCTGGCTGGGATGAAGTTATGAAGTTAACTTTCTCCATAGTAGCCCATATGGTGCTGTGTTTTGCATTTGTGGCTAAAACAGTGTTGATAACACACCAGTGTTTTGGCTACTGCTGACCAGTGCGTGCACAAAGCCTTCTCTCCCCCCCTGCCCCCAAAGGCCAGTATGCTGGGGGTGAACAAGAGGTTGGGAGGGGACACAGCTGGGACAGCTGACCCCAACTGACCAAAGGGCTATTCCATACCACATGACGTCGCACTCAGCAATAAAAGCTCAGGGAAAGGAAGGAAGAGGATGCAGGGACATTTGTGGTTATGGCATTTGTCCTCCCAAGCAACCCTTACGTGTGCTGAGACCCTACTTCCCAGGAAGTGGCTGGACATCTGCCTGCCGATGGGAAGTAGGGAATTAATTCCTCTTTTTGCTTTTCTTATTAAACTGTCATTATCTTGATCCACAAGTCTTTTCACCTTCCATTTATCTCCCTGTCCCCCAGGAGAGGGGAGTGAGCGAAAGGCAGGGTGGGTGTTTGGCTGCTGGCCGGGGTCAACCTACCACACATGCTGAAGTTATTTCTTGCTCATAGCTCATTTCCTTCCTTAAATTTGTGCTATTGTAACTGTTTATAAGGCTACACAGTAAACCAACCCCTTAGTTTGGGAGGGTTGTTTTTATAACAGGCTTATAGCATAGCCCCTCAAGCAGTTATATCAGTTGCACTGAAAAAGCACCAAAACAGCAGCACTGGGGTAGGAAAACATTCATGCAACAGTACCATGTAAGTTCTGACTCAGATTAAAATTAGCTGAATGTACATTTTGCCACTCACAGTTGTATCTGCCTATCCTTCTTTAAATTCTTGCTCTGTTTGACCAACAGATAAACTGATTGTGAAACAGCTGTTGAATAGACAGAAACTACAGCTTAGCATGCTAAGGAAAACCAAAAGTCAATGCCAGCTTTCCTTAGGAGACTAAGTTATAATTTACAGTTACCTCACAGGCCTCCTGACCACCCTGAGTATCAGGAGTAGGAACCTCTGAAGAAGTTCAGGACAGACGTAGACAGAAGCCTCTATAGCCATCTAATTTCTGCCTGTGGTTCTGCACCAGAGCCACAAATGCTAAGGCCAAGAAAAAATGGTGATGTGAGTCAGCCCAAAATACACCTTAAAATGATTCTGCTAATTAAAACACAGCAGCCAAACAATGATGCAGCAGACACTTATCTCAAACACAATAGCACACCCTACAAAGCATGACATCCCTATCAGTGGGCTGATCTGCTGTTAGAATAATCATGTGGCCAAACAGTCACAAGCAGTTTTTTAAGCCAACTTCTATTTCACAACTGATATCACCTAGGATTACATACCACAAACAGTGATCACAACTCATTTGAAAAATGGTAACTTGTTACACTGAGGTTACTTGATTTCATGGTATCTTTTACTTCAACCCCGAGTTTTTGTATTGCTTCTTTGTACCATTCTTACAAAAAATAGACTTTAATGTATAATCTGCATGGATTCTGACACTAACATACCCTCTTCAAAAAAACGCTCCACGCAACTCTAAGGTCCTTGTTGAAAATTTCAAACACAGAATAGCATGCATCTCCACTAGTGCAGGTATTTATGGTCAAAAAAAAGTATAAACTTATTTTGTTGTCCTGGTTTCAGCTGGGATAGAGTTAATTGTCTTCCTAGTAGCTGGTACAGTGCTATGTTTTGAGTTCAGTATGCGAAGAATGTTGATAACACTGATGTTTTCAGTTGTTGCCAAGTAATGTTTAGTCTATAGCCAAGGATTTTTCAGCTTCTCATGCCCAGCCAGCGAGAAAGCTGGAGGGGCACAAGAAGTTGGGAGGGGACACAGCCAGGGCAGCTGACCCAAACTGGCCATACCATGTGACATCACGTCTAGTATATAAACTGGGGGGAGTTGGCCTGGGGGGGATTGCTGCTCGGGAACTGATGGGGCATCAGTCAGCGAGCGATTGCATTGTGCATCACTTGCATATTCCAATCCTTTTATTATTATTACTATTGTCATTTTATTAGTGTTATCATAATCATTATTAGTTTCTTCTTTTCTGTTCTATTAAACCGTTCTTATCTCAACCCACGAGTTTTACTTCTTTTACCGATTTTTCTCCCCCATCCCACTGGGTGTGTGGGGGAGTGAGTGAGCGGCTGCGTGGTGCTTAGTTGCTTGCTGGGGTTAAACCACGACATTTGTAATCACTTAATTCTAAAATCTCTCTTTATTATTATTATTAGAAATAAAGTTTTTGAGTACAGAAAGCCAAAAAAGTATGCTGCGTAGAAAACATTTCTACATGGAACAAAAATATCATTTAAGCCAAAAATACTATTTAAGCATGATCTGATGGCTGCAAAATTGTCTTTTTAAAGTGTAAGCTTAACACTTCAAGGCTTATATCAACTTTTGCCATAGATCAGATATGTGTAACCCAAAATCAGACTCTGGACAATAACCCACTACTTTGAGCAAAACCACTACTTTTTAAGAAACACAAGAAAAAAAATTAAAAGATAGTTCACCTACAGTAAATTTTTGAAACCTCGCATATGATATGTTCCAATTTTCACAAATACTAAGTTTGACAATCTCTGACTGCAAATATTTAAAGGCATTTTCACACTGTTACCCAGTTAAGCTACTTCCAAAGAGGCGCAAACACCATGCCAATTTCAGCACTAGGAACTGCTGTAAACTAGGCCCAATAACACAAGATTGTGCATACAAAAGACAAAACAATATACCTGACCTATACCAAAAAATACATACATCAGATAAATGAATGTAGAAAATGGTTTTATGTATAATTAGGTTTCAGTTTAATCAAAGCTGATTCTCTGTGTTAACTGTACCAGCAGCATTAAGAAACTGACTGTACACAGAGTACTGGAATTCACATATGATGGGCAAAAACATCCAGGCAACACTGAACACAGTGCACTCCTCATACAGCCATCTACATACTATATTTTACTTCATATGCTATCTTGCCTCACAGAGAATTAACAGACACGTGTTCTAAGACTAACCAAGACTGTTATCAGCACCTTATCTGACACATAGCATGAAATTAAAAAACTTCATATAGAACAATTCAGAGAGAGAGCAGCCCTTTTTAACACAACCCCCAAGTCTGGTATCACTATTGCTGTACCTTTTCTTCATGCCTTCTACAACAACTATAGTTACTGCATGTGTGTACTGGGTCTGGCTGGGAGGGAGTTAATTTTCTTCATAGCAGCATGTATGGTGCTGTGCTTTGAATTTGGGACCAAAACTGTTGATAACACATGGATATTTCAGTTATTGCTGAGCAGTGCTTACAGAGAGTCAAGGCCTTTTCTGCTTCTCACCCTACCCCACCAGCGAGTAGGCTGGGGGTGCACAAGAAGTTGGGAGGGGACACAGCTGGGACAGCTGACCCCAACTGACCAAAGGGATATTCCAGACCATATGACATCATGCTCAGCAATAAAAAGCTGGGGGAAGAAGAAGGAAGGGGGGACGTTCAGAGTTATGGCACCTGTCTTCCCAAGTAACCGTTACGCGCAATGAAGCCCTGCTTTCCTGGAAATGGCTGAACACCTGCCTGCCAATGGGAAGTAGTGAATGAATTCCTTATTTTGCTTTGCTTGCACGCACAGCTTTTGCTTTCCCTATTAAACTGTCTTTATCTCAACCCATGACTTTTCACACTTTTGCCTTTCTGATTCTCTTCCCCATCCCACTGAGGGGGGGAACGAGTGAGCGGCTGTGTGGGGCTTAGCTGCCTACCAGGTTTAACCCAAAACAACATGTATTAATTTAGGAAGTCAAGCATCAAAGTTTGACATCTGAAGTTTATTTTTTAATTGACCTATTGAAAGCTTACGTAACAGATATCCTGGGTCTTAAGGTCCCCTCCAAGGTAAGCAAATAAAGACATTTCTGATGGCAGATTCAGAGCTCTTGATCTTCAACCAAGTACAGACTATAGTTTCTCAGAATTCAAAAACCTTTTCAAGTGACTGATTTGAGAAGCTGAATAATCATGCTACAAAGAGCATCATGAAATATCACAATCTGAAAGATTTTAGAGACCAGGAGAGCTGAATTCTCCTGCCAAACCTCATAGTATGACTGATAGTGTATGAGACTTTACAGACCAGATTACTGAAAATCTACTGTCACTGATGTTGCATGCAGCAACTACAGATAAAAATAATCATGAGGGCTTTGGACCAATAATTTCAGTGAAGAAGATTACATTGGGTCTGGCTGGGATGGACTTAACTTTCTTCATAGCAACCTGTATGGTGCTGTGTTTTGGGTTTGTGGCTAAAACAGTGTTGGCAACACACCAATGTTTTAGCTATTGCTGAATAGTACTTGCACAGCATCAAGGCTTTCTCTTTTTCCTCACTCTTTTTCCCTCCCCAGCAAGTAGTGTGAGTAATAGGTTGTGAGGGAACACAGCCAGGACAGCTGTTGTTATAGTTGTACCAACTCCCTTAGTGTTTGACAAACTAGTTAGAATGGACCAGCACTGTGCTGAAAAAAACTTCATCCTCTGCCACCTTGCCTTGTTACAACAAATGCATTGTTTCTGCTGCAGTGCAGTGAACCAAAACTAATCTCACTGACAAATTATTATTATTATTATTATTACAAGTTTCTCTGTAATTTAGTTGAGTTCCCCAATCTGGGTCACAATGGAACCACAGAAATGGAGGAACAAGGGAGGTAAGAATGAAAGGATGACAGCATTTCTTTCTGCAGCAATACCAGGTCAGGAGGTTTGCTGAACTCAGTGACATTGAACTTGTCAAAAAGGCCAACTTTGTGCCCTCAAGGTCAAACTAGGGATGACACTTTTGTGGTGCAATCACCTGCTTAGAATTTGTTAACAGAGACATATGTATATCTGCAGAACATTGATCTAAAAATCAGTATATTAGAACTCAAGAATCTCTGGGTGAGTAAAAATGTCATGACTTAAACAAATGCATGAATTTAGATGACCATGATTTTTATTCTAATTGAAGATTTAAATTTGACTATGCCAACTGGCCAAAAATTAAGGAGTCCTGAAATAGCTTCAAACTGACGGTTCCAATTTTCAGAAAACTTAGGGTTTTTTCAGTGTTGTACAACAATTATATACAATTCACTGGGCACTGATTATTTAATGTATCATGGCTACTATGACCACACATTAAATTTAAGCTCAGATAGCTCATTAATTTCAAAAGAGATATGAAAACAATTAGTATTATTATTAGCATTATTCAATAAGATTAGGGAAGATGCCATGTAAACTAGAGCCTCTGCTTTAGCTCAGTGGCAAACTGTGACAGCTTGGTAATGTAAATCATGGAATAGAAATGTCTAGGCTGGCAGAGACCTCTGGAGATCACCTGGTCCCACCTTCTGTTGAAAACAGGGCCTTAAATTAGGTTACCCAGGGCCCCATTCAGCCGAGTCTTTAAGGGAGACTCCTCTCTGGGCAACCTATTCCAGTGATTAACTGCTCTCATGGTGAAGAACATTTTTCTTATATCCAGACAGAATTTCCCCAAAAGCAACTCATCCCTGTTGCCTCTTGTCCTGTCACTGCATTCCCTTGTGAAGGAAGCACCTCCATCTTTCTCTTCAACTACTTTTTAGGTAGTGAAAGACTGTGATTTAGATCTTCCCTGAGCCCTCTCTTCTCTAGGCTGAGCAAATCCCACTTCTCTAGCCTTTCTTCATATGTCAATTTTTCCAACCCTCTTATCATCTTGGCAGCCCTCCTCTGCTGGACCCTCCAATTTTTCAGTATCTCTGTTGAACTGGGGGACCAAAAATGTATGCAGAATTCCAGGTGTGACATAACAAGTACCAAATAGAGTGGGATAATCACATCCTTGATCTTGTGACTATACAACCCAGGGCATGTTTTGCCTTCATTACTTCAAGTACTGCAAATGTTAAGCTTGGAAGATCAAATTATATTTTACTTGTAATCTGGTCTGGTATTTCAGTTTAGAGATTGGAAAGGATCTCCGTTATTCACCACCTAAACAAACATAACTGTAGTGAAATAACAGGATTGGAAGACCCCTCCTAAAACTTTAACAAGGTGTTGAAAAATTATGGAAGTACACTGAAAAAAATGGTTATGATCGGTCTTTATAAATATTTGTCAGGCACCTATATATATTTATTTAAAATGGAGGAGAAAATAGTTTGCTGTAAGATTCCAAGAAGGATTTAGTCTTCTTATCATCTTATCTTGTTTTAGTTTGGATTTTCCACACCAGAATGATGAATGTTTTCTCCACTTCATATTATGTGGCCATGTTTAGCCCTCCTGGCTATGATTTTAATAGATTTGTGTATCAAATTTATTATAACTTTAATGCTTAAATAGAACTAGTGTATAGCATGCTAAGACGACTTCTTCATGCCATTTAAAATAACAAAGTATACTGAAACAGGCTAAGGCTTAATGAATTAATGCATTACTTAAGATCAAAATGTATAATTTTTTTAATATAAAGCCATGTGTTATTTCACACACTGCTTTAACACTATATCCATACTAATCTTCATAACTGAAGAAACACATGGTTTTTGCCAGGTGTCTGTATGTTCAACTGAAGGAAAGCTTCATTTAACAGGAGGACTTGATCAAAGTCATTAAGCATTCTTCACAGTATGTACGACTTCCAAGAAATTACAAAGTGAAAAAAATGTGATGACTATTGATTGAATAAAATATTGAATCCTTTACACATCTCCAAGTTTTTATTAAATGCACAAGATAGTCAATAATTTAACTGTCAAGTTGCATCAGAAATAACTTATTAGCTTACATGAAGACATAAAGAATCTGAAATAAATGCATTCTGAATCCACTACATGGACAAGTGTCTGTCTACTTTAAAGTAAGGGGCATATTTCACTATTACCAGTAACATGTTTTAACACTTGTACTAGCTAATGAAGATATAAACGATTTCTGTTACATAACAGTATTCTGCATGCTGGCTTTGAACTACAGGCAACTTAAGTAATTTATTTTAAAATCGGCTTTCAGGGTGGATTAAAAGAATGAAGCACTAGACTAAATATAGATTAGAAGGATTAATAAATGGGGTTTTTTTCTCATGCATATAAGGAAGTTTAACTGAGCACAGACTAAACTTCTACATAAACTTACATTTTTGTGAACTATCTGCTGGTGGAGAGTTTTCTAGAGAAGGCATTAATTTTGACCACCGCTGCGCCGGCTGTTAAGACTACCGATACAGTGAGATCCTGTATCCTGCCCACAGCTGCTTCGCCAGTACTACCATCTCGAGGGGAGCCGGGGCGGGCGAGCGGACAAGTCTCCAGGAATGATTTCCTGTCAAACGCAACCGCCCCTGAGAGAGAAAAGACTCCCCCCGACTCTCTGAGGCTGGCGGAGGACGCCAGGAAAAAGGAAACTGGGTCTGTCCCGCCTTTCCACCGTGAGGCCCGAGAGCGACAGGAACGCGCCAAAGCCCCATCAGCCCGGCCTGCCGAGCATACCTGCTGGTCTCCAGGAACGAGTACCGCTCGGGCAGGATCTGGAGACAACGCTGGAAAAAACAAACATGCCGTTCTTTCAGGAAGTCCAGCCGCTCCACCTCCCCCAAGTTCAGCGACAGCCGCGCTACCGCCATCTTAACCCCCTCCCGTGGCCGGCGCGTACAACCTGCGTCATGTGCGGCTGCCGCGGGACACAACCAGGCGCCGGTCCCGCCCGCTGGGCGTGAAGCTCTCTTGGGAGCTGCCCCAGTATCGTCTGCCAGCTCTCCCCACAGACCTAGGCTGGACAGCTGCACCTCCCTCAGTGGCTCAGCTCCCCCGCGGGGGCTCTCTGGGTCCACCTCACCCCGGAATGACGGGGAGGGGGAGAGAGTAACTGCTTATTTCGTGTATTGGCTTTGTGTGGCAAGGTTTTGGTAGCAGGGGGGGTTACAGGGGTGGCTTCTGTGAGAAGCTGCTGGAAGCTTCCCCTGTGTCTGACAGAGCCAATACCAGCCGGCTCTAAGATGGACCCGCTGCCGGCCAAGGCCGAGCCAATCAGCAATAGTGGTAACGCCTCTGTGATAACATTTTTAAGAAGGAAAAAAAGTTGGGACAGACAGAAACGGCAGCCAGAGAGAGGAGTGAGAACATGTAAGGGAAACAACCCTGCAGACACCAAGGTCAGTGAAGAAGGAGGGGGAGGAGATGCTCCAGGCACCGGAGCAGAGATTCCCCTGCAGCCCGTGGTGAAGACCGTGGTGAAGACCATGGTGAGGCAGGCTGTCCCCCTGCAGCCCATGGAGGTCCATGGTGGAGCAGATATCCACCTGCATCCTGTGGAGGACCCCACACCGGAGCAGGTGGGTTCCCGAAGGAGGCTGTGACCCCGTGGGAAGCCCGTGCTGGAGCAGGCTCCTGGCAGGACCTGTGGATCTGTGGAGAGAGGAGCCCACGTTGGAGCAGGTTTTCTGGCAGGACTTGTGACCCCGTGGGGGACCCATGCTGGAGCAATGTGCTCCTGAAGGACTGCATGCTGTGGAAAGGACCCATGCTGGAGCAGTTCATGAAGAACTGCAGCCCATGGGAAGGACCCATGTTGGAGAAGTTCATGGAGGACTGTCTCCCATGGGAGGGACCCCATGCTGGAGCAGGGGAAGAGTGTGAGGAGTCTTCCCCCTGAGGAGGATGAAGCAGCAGAGATAACATATGATAAACTGACCGTAAACCCCATTCCCTGTCCCCCTGCACCGCTGGGGGGGTTGGTAGAGAATCCAGGAGTGAAGTTGTGCCTGGGAAGAAGGGAGGGGTGGAGGGAAGGTGTTCTGAGATTTGGTTTTATTTCTCATTACCCTACTCTGGTTGATTGGTAATAAATTGAGTTAATTTTCCCCAAGCTGAGTCTGTTTTGCCCATCATGGTAATTGGTGAGTGATCTCTCCTGTCCTTATCTTGACCCACAAGCTCTTTGTTATATTTTCTCTCCCCTGTCCAGCTGAGAAGGGGGAGTGATAGAACGGCTTTGGTGGGCACTTGGCGTCCAGCCAGGGTCAACCCACCACACTTTGTAACGGCACCCTATCAGCCTGCATGAGCTCCCAGTCAGCTCAATACGTGCCCGAGATACTATTAGGTAAAATGACTATGTATTGTTTTATTACATCTGGTGATATCCTGCAGGTAAGTCCAGTAACTTGAACTAATTATGCGTGTCTCAGGAAATAATTTACTGTGTAGCAAATTGCATACAAGACTTCCATCGACATTCATAAGGGTTAATAGGAGCAAATAAAATCAGGGTTACTATTTCTCATGTACCAATCTGAAATTCAAGGAGGAGTATAAAAAAAAAAAAGCTGATCATAGTGAAAAACTTTTAATACAAACTGAAATATATGTCACGATGAAAACATTAATAATGTAACAAAAAACAGTTGAAATACAACAATCACAAAATACAAAGGTAATATATGTCATTGGATAGAGCAAATTTTATGAAAACTCCTGAAGACAGTTGGCCACTTCATATGCAAGGAAATCATCATCCTGTAAAAATGATAGGCAGATAAAAAAAAGATAGGCCTATAAAAAAAAAGTGTTTATAAATCATTATCTTTATAATGGTATGTGTCCATTGTTCTCCTCCTTAATGATAAGGAATATGTAAGAGTGCTTCTGAATGTGTTGGTCCAATCTCTTTTCTGCATTCCTCCCAGCTCTTGATAGGCCTGCAAACCCTGGACAGGTCTCTGGCTACATGAATTTCAACCTTACAGTAAAACAGGCAAAAGAAATTTGTTCTTTTTAATCAATCACAGAATTAATTATATATGCACATTAGATCTTTATCATTTAGATAACTGCAAAGCAAACAAATCTACCTAGTGAGAAGGAGATTTTTGCCCACACTACCACAGGAAACATAGCAGAAGCTTTTATTCCATGGCATTAAGAGCGGCAGCAACTGCTTGCTTTCATTACTTATGTATCTGCATTCAGCAGTCATTTGCTGGTCACAATGTCGATTTATGAGCTCTTAGAGTTCTGGCGCTCATTTTTAAAGTTCTGTTATTGTCGTGGTTTAACCCCAGCCAGCAACTAAGCACCACGCAGCTGCTCACTCACTCCCCACCACACCCAGTGGGATGGGGGAGAAAATCGGGAAAAGAAGCAAAACTCGTGGGTTGAGATAAGAACGGTTTAATAGAACAGAAAAGAAGAAACTAATAATGATAATGATAACACTAATAAAATGACAACAGTAATAATAAAAGGATTGGAATATGCAAGTGATGCGCAGTGCAATTGCTCACCACCCGCTGATCGACACCCAGCCAGTCCCCCAGCAGCGATTCCCCGCCCCCACTTCCCAGTTCCTATACTGGATGGGACGTCACATGGTATGGAATACCCCGTTGGCCACTTTGGGTCAGGTGCCCTGGCTGTGTCCTGTGCCAACTTCTTGTGCCCCTCCAGCTTTCTCGCTGGGTGGGCTTGAGCAGCTGAAAAATCCTTGACTTTAGTCTAAACATTACTTAGAAACAACTGAAAACATCAGTGTTATCAACATTCTTCGCATACTGAACTCAAAACATAGCACTGTACCAGCTACTAGGAAGACAATTAACTCTACCCCAGCTGAAACCAGGACAGTTATGTATCACCTCACTTACTGTATGTAGTCCCTGTGCTGCTGCTTATCATGCGTGGGAGGTGGATTAAGGTTTTTGCTTTGATATATTGTGTAATACTGGCTTATGGTATGATAAAATTATCAGTCGTGGGACTAATCCGGTATTTACACTCAGCATTGTCGTCACCTCTATACTTTGGGAGGCATCTGTGGGAAACTATTAATAATTACACCCTTTACCTCTCCTCCTCGGAGAGCCAATCTATGGGCAAGACACCGTTCTTCCCCTTTCCCTTCTCCTCCAGTCTAATTACAATAGCGTTTGAGAATTTGGAAAAATTTGAATACCCTTGGGATGTTGAAACCAGCGTGGTCCTCTTGCTAGGAACTAGCATGTTCCTGAATGTGGTTCAGGTCTTGTTTAAGGTTAAACAACTATTTTAAGAAGATCACCCAGAGATCTGCCCTGAGGCTGGATAATTATGAGTGGCAGGGTGTGTGGGGTAGAATGGGCAAGTACCTAGAACAGTGGGCACCTCCAGTGTTTTGGAACTTTACCCCTGAACAAGTGCAGACCTGGAAAAACTAATAAAATATTTGGAAAAAGCATGCTGTCACCCTGGCAACTCCAGAGAGACACAAATCATTGCAACGTGCTGGGGCCTGGCCCATGCCTATCGAGCCCTGTTCAACACCACTCAGTACCCTCAAGGGGAAGAGAAGGTCTCTGGATCTAACAACAAGGCGACAGGCAGTACGGCCTCTCCAACCCCTGCAACAGGCACTGCACCTGAACCAGTATCAGTTGCCCCTATACACAAGAAGAAATACACAAAAAAATCAGTTCGCTTAGCGAAGGAGGAAGATGAACCAGGGTCATCACAAGAACAGGAGGAAGAGGCAGAACCAGAGGTAATCACCTGATCCCTATCCTTGAGTGAACTGTGGGACATGCAAAAAGATTTCAGCCATCATCCAGGTGAGCACATTATCACCTGGCTGCTCCAATGCTGGGACAATGGGGCTAGTAGCCTGGAATTAGAAGGCAGGGAAGCCAAGCAGCTGGGATCGCTTGCCAGGGAAGGTGGCATTGTCAAGGCAATTGGAAAAGGGACACAAGCCCTTAGCCTCTGGAGGCGACTCCTGTCAAGCGTGAAGGAAAGG